>NC_043007.1:7596890-7616890 GCF_006345805.1 Octopus sinensis | reverse complement strand
GATAAAAATACTACTATCGAAAAGACGTGCATCTTTCCATCAAACGAAAACCAAAGAGCCTGACCCGCGGAGTCAGCAAATTTTGGTTCCTCAACATGAGAAACGCTGTCTTATCCCTCGTGATTTTGGTGGCAACATTACAAACAACAGGTTAGACATTTCTTTATGATATTTATTGGTGAATTGTGTGGCGTAAGGACAAAATGCTTAGAGTTATGCAAGGGCGCGCAGAGCAAAGTATGGACGCATGATTACAAAATTAGATTAACAATCATGAGGTCCTACAGCCTGGAATCATGGGTTAATGTCGGTTTCTCTATGCTTGCGTCGATCTTTGTCTTGTGGGTGGAAATGGATTGACAGAAACTGTTCGGAAGCAGGTCACAATGACTGTATTTGTAATTCAAAGATCTCGGCGTATTACACAGTGCCACACTGTGTCACACCGATTCCACCTGAGAATTACATCAGTGGTACATATGTTTGTGGAATACTCAACCATATGTACGCTAATTTAATGAACCTTGTATGAACGGAAACTGTGTCGTAGATTAGTTTATCAAGCTTTGGGTAGGACATCCAAGGAGGAGCACCGTCTGGTGATAAGAAACTTAATGGCAGCAAAAAAGCTTTCTTTATTGATTTGTGTATTAAGCACCTCAATGTTACACACACACGTGCAAAATCTTATTGTGTTCTTTTGGCTGTTAGAAATTTTCTTTTACTCTTCTCTTAATTCCTGCACATGAGCCGTAGCCATGTTTGAGTACCACACATAACGTGGCTACTGTTTCTATCATCCTATCATCTTTCGTTGGTTTTTGGTCAATGAGTAAGTTTGATACCTATTTCTTTATTACTCACAAGGGGATAAACATACAGGGGACAAATAGGAACAGACATAGGTATTAAGTCGATTATATCGACCCCAGTGCGTAACAGGTACTTAATTTATCGACCCCGAAAGGATGTAAGGCAAAGTCGACCTCGGCGGAATTTGAACTCACAACGTAACGACAGACGAAATACGGCTATGCATTTCGCCCGGTGTGCTAACATTTCTGCCAGCTCGCCGCCTTTCAGCGAGTAAGCTTGATACCGTTGTTCTAATATGCGTTTCTTGCCCTTGCATAAATTCATCAGTTGGTTGAATAACAGGGATCTCTCAAATTTTTCGGTAGGATAAGGAACAGTTGCTGGCCTTTGAACCGTAACTGTTGCAGTATATCTAAATAGAGAGATCGATACCTTTTCACTTTTTAAGATAATGTTGGCACCCCCGAATAGTTACAATGGTTGACACCCATTCTTGTTAGCGCTGAAGTATTTAGTTCCTTATGTTCTGAGTTCGGATCCTGCTAAAATGAACTTTGCCTCTCATCCATTTGAACACTGAGAAACACATAATAGCCATACTGTATAAGGCCTTGACTAAATCAATTATACCAATCCTAATGCCGGACATCAATATTTGTTGGTAGTAACAGTAGAATAACGGCAAAACACCTTAGACTTTTCTTTTAATAACGGTTCTTTAAGTTCTGTGTTCAGATCCTTAAGAGTTCATCATCTCCCAACGCACGGTCGATTAAATAAGTACTAGTCAATTATTAGGACCATCTCATCGACTATAAACATCCCAGACATTTGAAGTATTTTGTCTGTGATCGAAGTCAATACTTCACAAAGTAAAATATTTTATAGAATTGAGACGTGCAGCTTTATGAGTTTCTTTATATTTCTACTCGCAGTATTGCCCGGCTCGTGCGTTCTATGCAGTATTGCCCGGCTTGTGCGCTCGTGCGTTCTATGCAGTATTGCCCGGCTTGTGCGCTCGTGCGTTCTATGCACGCGCGAATTAAGCTAAACTTGGATGAAGTTCAATCAAAATTCAATTATTTTGGTTTTAAAATCAAGCATTTAATGCCCTCTATTTTTGCACTTATGTGTTCCATTTCCTCAATAGAAAGTATGTTGAAGCGTTTCATAAATTTTTGTTGATCAATTAATTGCATTGTTGAATTAATCTTTTAGATCAGTATTTCTCAACGGGGATTTCAGGGGAGAGCTTCAGAGAGTCGCTGGCGATGTATCGTGAAGATCAAAAATCCGTCCTGCTAAAATTTAGTTAAAGTGATTCAAACTGCAAACTCAACGCAAAATGGTCACATTTAATTCAAAGCGTTAAAAATGTTATGAAAACAATTGGTATGTGTTCACAAAGTCCAAAGGATTAATATGAAAAAACCCTCCAGGCTATATCCCGAAAATTCATTTCTTTGCCGAATTTCTACAATGTTTACAGTGATTCGTTTTTATATCTTGATTTTTTATTTTTCATGCAATTTACGCATGCTTGCATACGTGGTGAACACAGTTCACGTCAAACAGCTGACTGAGTAAAGTTCACTATTCAATACATGGGATAAGGCCTAAACAAACACATTATCGATTTTTGCACTTGCGAGATGAATTTCGGAACAGAAATAGCGCAGTTCAATTTTCATTCGCCTAAACTTTAAGCGGCCCATTTTTGGTGGTTCTACGATTTGTTGGCTAGGAGGAGATGTGCCGGGAAGTCAAACACACAGACACACACACAGATACACACAAGTTGAGTTTTATATATATATAGATATTCGTGTTGAAAAAGCAACTAGTATTTAATTCTTTTCTTCATTTTCCTACACACACACACAGACACACACACAAACACACACATGTATATATGAAACATACTTATACTAACATGTATAATATATAGACATACATATATATACATACACACATACATATATCCATATTTGGATCTGGTAGACGGAAACTGAAACAGTCCTGCCGTTTGTGAATATATATATATATATATATGTATGTGTGTGTGTCTGTGTGTGTGTGTATTTATGTGTGTGTGTATGTCTGTGTTGTCTTCCCCACCATCGCTTGACAACCGATGTTGGTGTGTTTATGTCCCCGAAACTTAGCGGTTCGGCTAACGAGGCCGATAGTATAAGTACTAGGCTTGCAAAGAATTAGTTCTGGGGTCGATTTTTTCGACGAAAGGCGGTGCTCCAAGTGACTGAAACGTCTAAAAGAGTAAAAGAATAAATAAATAAATAAATATATATGTATATATAAATCCATTCTACCCCACATCAGCCGGTATATGCATCTGTCTGTTCTTTGTTGGTCTCATGGGTATGGTTGACATGCGCATAAACACACACAGCGCGCGCGCACAAACGTGTGCGCACGCATGCTCACATATATCATCCCTCTTACGTGCAGAAATACTAATAACTCGTTGTTAAAACTCACTTTGCATATATTTCAGAGCCAGCCAGCCTGCAAGTAGATACAGAGTGTAATATCGATGAATAAACGAATGTCAAAAAACAAAAAACAAGAACAAGCAAGCAATTAGGAAATCACTTTCATTAGCTTACAGATGTTTTTGCTGTAAGAAATACTGTATCCATATATGTATGCCGTGGCTTCGTCAGAGCCATTTGAATGAAGTGCTCCCTTATTAAATACAATTAAATACACACACACACACACACACGCACACACAAACATATTTGGGTGTGCTTAGACACACATATATATGTCGAGGAACCAAATGAGTATTCTGCAATTTCATGGTGAACAACTTGCAGATATGATTTGTTTATAGCGATCAAATCCATGTGCTGCAGATTAACTCACTCCTTGCGTTAAATCAACATTACGTACACAGGCGCTTGGTGTACCATACTTCAGTGAAAGATCCTAATGCACTGCTCGGTCTGGGAATCGAAATCCCGATCGTTAACGTAACACCCTAACCACCAAGCCACGCGGCATCACTAATATGTATGTATATATGTATGCATGTATATATATAAGACATGTTGCTATTTTCTGAGTATAAAGACATTGGTACCTGAAGTAATTTTACTCTGGTATATAGAGTTTCTGATCTTAGAATTACTAGACATAAACTTAATTCTGTTGGAATTGACTTCAGAGAAAATAACCTTGTTATTGATATTTCTAGGGGGATGGTTGGTGTTGGTATTAGCTAAATTAATGTCAGTATTAGCTAATGGATTCTTATTAATTAGACTAATATTATGTGAGGAGATAATTTGTAAGAGATTTTTTGTGTAGGAAAAACCAATCCTAACCGTGTGCGAGTTGATAATAGAGTAATACCTAGAATGTTTGGAAAATTCGTAATAATAGCTTCTCGAAACTGGAAAGGAAGATTAGATTTAATTTGCCTCCTATAAGGAATAATCAACCATATGGTTTCGCTATTAGTTGCCTTCTTTTTAGTGTAACTATCTTTAAAAGACATCGAGAATGAAAAAAGGGGTTTAAATAACGGTTATCTCCCTTTCTCTGTTTGATGTTGGCGTATAAATTAAAATTGATATCGTTTATATCCGTACAACTAGATTTCATGTCTCCATTACTAAAGGTAGAATAAGATTGAATGGAACTAATGTAGGTACCTCTATCTGTATAACCTGCTTTAAGTAAGGCAGAGTTATAAAATTCAGCCTTGTCCTTGAAAATGTCTACATTAGCAGATAACTTAGACAATCTAAATGAAATATTCTTAACCAAGTTAATAGTGATTGCCCAATAATGATTACTGAATTGGGTAATATACTTAAGATTGGTCGATGGTTTATGGTATGGGAAGTACGAAAATTGTTAAGTGTAATTATTGTTAAGTTACGTGTAATATCTAAAAAGGTGGCTTCCATTACATCATCAAAACGATGCCTAAGCTTATATATATATATATATATTATATATATATATATATATATAATATATTATATATACATGTATACATACATTAACATACATATATACATACATGTACTTACATATGTAGGCTGCATACGTATATATATAGAAACATACGTCAAACAATTAACAGCCGTCGAGAATGTATCGTAGCTCTTCGCCCAGACATTTGAAACTCCGAGTACTATAATGACAAACTTTTACTCTTTGTTCTAAATCATAACACACACACGCACGCACACACGCACGCACACACGCACACACACACACAAACACACACACACACACACACACATGCACACACACACACACACACATATATATATATATACTAAAGATTGGTCGATGGTTTTTGGTATGGGAAGTACGAAAAACTTAACTTACACAATAATTCGTACTTCCCAACCAAAAACCATCGACCAATCTTTAGTATATATATATATATGTGTGTGTGTGTGCATGTGTGTGTGTGTGTGTGTGTGCGTGCGTGCGTGTGTGCGTGCGTGTGTGTGCTATGATTTAGAACAAACAGTAAAAGTTTGTCATTATAGTACTCGGAGTTTCAAATGTCTGGGCGAAGAGCTACGATACATTCTCGACGGCTGTTAATTGTTTGACGTATGTTTCTATATAAATACGTATGCAGCCTACATATGTAAGTACATGTATGTATATATGTATGTATATTTGTATGTATGTATGTATGTATGTATGTATGTATGTATGTATGTATGTATGTATATATGTATATATATATATGCTGTATATCAGGTCCTTGCATGTGTGCGTGTATGGGTCGATGTAATATCTATGGTTTTGTCCGTTCCACCTCCTCTGTGTCCACGCTTATTGATCCTATTCATTTGCTATATTGATTACTGAATTTGCTGCCGAGCTACACATTTCTAAACAATACTTAATGTTGGCTGAGATGAAACCGAGTATGTCAGTGTTACTTACTTAATCAGCTCTAGAGACAATGGACATGCGAGGAATATCTCTAAACTTTGTTATTTATATTTACTCAGATTTAAGGAAAAAGAAGAGTCTTCACGTATCGAATCGTAGTCTTCACCAGAAGAAAGAGTAACGTAAAGTAAAATAAAACTAGGAAATGTGTATATTTTCTCCTTTATTTTATTTTCCATTCTTTTTACTGACAAAAGACTACTATCCGAAACGTGAAGAATCTCTCTCGCATTTTAAAGTTTTAAACTAATACATATAAAACTTTTCCTCTCGAGTTGTTTTCTGTTTGTGCTTAATGCCTAATTTACACACACACACACACACACACACACACACAACACACACAAACACACACACACACACACACACACAAACATACACACACAAACACACTCACACACATACACACACACACAAACACACACACCACACACAACATACACACACAAACACACGCACACACACAAACACACTCACACACATACACACACACACATACACACACACATACACACACACATACCACACACGCACACACATATACACACACACACACACACACACACACGCATACACACATACACACACACGCATACACACACACACATACACACACATACACACACACATACACACACGCACACACATATACACACACACACACATACACATACGCACACACACACGCATACACACATACACACACACATATACACACACACACGCACACACACATACACACACACGCATACACACACACACACACACACACACACGCGCACACACACACACATGCATGTGCGTTTCAGAGATTTGTACATATGTGAATGAGTGAATGAGTGTGCAATCATGTATTTACTTCCCGGTGAACACTTCCAATGCCTACATCTATAAAAAATGTTTTTCAATACAGTTAAACCCCAGCTTAAAACATTATATACTTTGTATTCGATTTCCAGGTCTGAAATGATAATCTATTTTTATCAATTAATCCACGGATTAATGTAAAACTTTGACTGAACTTTTATCACTGATCTGTCAGTATTTTCTTCTATTAATAGTATTTTTTTGTTTCTTTTCAGAATCCTTAAAAACCTGTCAGACTAAAGATGGAGTGAAATCGTAAGTAGTAGCTGAGTTTATTCGTTGGTTTGACAAAGAGCGGAAGTAAACCTGACGTCACCTGCAATATAAAGAGCGCAGTTAGGGGTCAGTTTGTTGATTGAGGGTCATTGTAATATCTTTTGCCTTTAACTTGTTTCCTTCGCTGGACTGTGGCCATGCTGGTGCACCACATCGAACGGTTTAGTCAGGGACATCGACTAGAGTACATATTTCAAAGACTGGTTCTTAGTCAATTGGGCCCTTTTGGTATTGGGATGTAAACTGACAACACCAGTTATAAAAAGGAAGTGGGAGACAAACACGGCACAACTACAAGAACACACACACACATACACACGCATAAACACGCATACGCTCACACACACATACACACACAAATAATTACAATGAGTCTGTAAAATCTAGGCGAAATGGAATATTTTCAATAATTTTACTCTATTACATTGTTTAACATAAGCAACATGACTTCCACGAAGAACTAATTCGATTGTTTTTTCTTTGGACGAACTTATATTTAATCTGCAGAAGAAAAGAACGAGTGACATTTCCCATGTATCCAAAATTTATGGTTCCCAAAAAAAGAGAGAAAGAGATAGATAAGAAAAGTAATGGACCAACAATTAACGACTAAAAGTCGATCATTTGTATTAAATGGTTATAGTCTAAATGTAGTTAAATACCATTTACAGCTGTTTCAGTTTGTTATTTTGAGGTAAATTTGCATTTATCTCGTTCCATACACACACACACACACACATAGTAAGAAAGAAATTCCTTCGAGAGATTTTCAACACGTGGTGAGTTGTAGTGATAAATTATATAAAAAAAGAAGGAAAATACAAACAATTCATGTATTTGTAATATATTATAAAGGGTAGAATATTATGATAGTCAACCGGTTTCGCGTTTCGCTAAACATGACATTGAAATTGGTAAAATTAGTGTATTTTCTTAAGACGTTTCAGTTCATGTTGCTTGAATGAGAGTTTGTTTGTAAATGAATCAGCATGTAAAACCAGCTAAAGGGAGGTAGTTGGTAATTGTCATTACTGGAGACAGGGGTGAGGAAGTTTATATGAAGTCATTAGTTAAGGTAGTGAGATAAAATATACACTATATTGGTTATGCGTTCATATTCAGGCCCGGTTGGTATTTTTCAATAAATATATTTTCTTTATTTAACCGTGCTTATATAGAAATACTAGTAGATAGGGAAAATTGTGAAGTTAGGTTGGAGAGTCCCCGCACATCTCTCTATGTGTTCACTCAATATATATAATTTCCACATGCCCGATGGAAAGTCCCGCCAGAGGCTTTGAAACATTAAGTAGCATGGAATATAAATGAACCTGTTCTGATCCCTATATATATATATATATATATATATATATAAATATACTCTTTTACTCTTTTACTTGTTTCAGTCATTTGACTGCGGCCATGCTGGAGCACCGCCTTTAATCGAGCAACTCGACCCCGGGACTTATTCTTTTTTGTAAGCCCAGTACTTATTCTATCGGTCTCTTTTGCCGAACCGCTAAGTAACGGGGACATAAACACACCACCATCGGTTGTCAAGCAATGCTAGGGGGACAAACTCAGACACACAAACACACCACGCATATATATATGTATATATATATATACGACGGGCTTCTTTCAGTTTCCGTCTACCAAATCCACTCACCAGGTTTTGGTCGGCCTGAGGCTATAGTAGAAGACACTTGGCCAAGGTGCCACGCAGTGGGACTGAACCCGGAACCATGTGGTTGGTAAACAAGCTACTTACCACACAGCCACTCGAGTATAAGTTTCTATGTATTATATATGTAGGTGTGTATGTATGTATCAGCAGAATTACTCAATTAACGTTCCACCCACCACTGTTTTAAAGTATTTTAGTTGTTATATTTCTAAGATTCCACCATTTGAGATGTGTATGGTTCCTTGGTTGCCCTTGGATCGATGTAGTCTCACTATTGAGGAATTTGCTGCACTTTTCGTAAATTGTTATTCATTTTTTATTGTTTACATGTTTGAATGTAAACCCCACGAAGGGGCTTTTCTTGCCATCGTTTTGTCAAGATCCATTGCTGTACTAGTTTTAGTTTGGATTTCATTTGTTTTATAGCTTTTGTTGTTTCTTCTTCTTCCTATTTGTTAGGTAGTATGACTTTTTGTATTTGTCAGCTTCCTTAAATACTGAAAACAGTTTTTTGTATTGCTCGTGTTTTGTGGCTATTGGTATTAGTTTTCCCTGCTTCTGAAGTAGGTATTTTTGCAGTTCTATGGTGGTTATTTTATAATAGTTTTCCAGCTGTATAAGGCCTCTACCACCTTCCATACGTTGTATATATAGCCTTTCTATGTCAGATTTTGGGTGGTGCATCCTAGATCAAGCCATTATTTTTCTTGTTTTCCTGTCTATTTTGGTTAGTTCATTTAGTGTCCAGTTAAGGATATTGTATTATAAATAAAGATATTTATAACTGGGTCAACTAGAGATATTATCTTGTTTTTAGCATTGAGCTGTTTTTAGTATTGATCTAACTAATCTATAGTATTCTTTCTTTCATTTGTGTGTGTTGTATCGTATCTAGTTCATTGATTCCTAAGTATTTGTATGTCTGGCTTTGGTCTAATTCTCTTATTTCTTTGGTAAATCCATGTAAACTCTGTAGTAATGTTTCCAGCTGTTTATCATTTGTAGCGTATATATAACAAGTGGCTGATTGTTTTGCCGTAACATTTGTATCCGCATCCAGCTCTATTTAGCATATCAGATAGAGGTGACAGTGCCAAGCAGAAAAGGAGTGGAGAGAGCGTGTCCTCCTGGAATATTCCTCTTCTAATGGGGATGGCTTTGGTTTTCACGAGTCCCTCTTTTGTTTGGAGCTGTATCACTGTCTGCCATATATTCATAGAGTGTCTTATGTATTTTATAATTGTTGGTGCCTCCTTGTTAATGGTTAGTGTTTCGAGGATCCACGTGTGGGGAATGCTATCAAACGCCTTTCGGTAGTCGATCCAAGCCATACTGAGGCCTTTCGTCTTTCTGCGGCTGTCTTCAGTTATGGCTTTATTGATCATTAGTTGATCTTTACAGCCATATGAGCCTTTGCGACATCCTTTCTGCTCTTCTGGGAACAGGTTATTCTCTTCCAGATGCTTGCTCAATCTTTACGATATTATTGCAGTAATGGCTTTGTACATTGTAGGGAGACAGGTTACGGGTCTGTAGTTTTGTGGTTTTGCCGTTTCATTGGATTTGGGAATTAGTATGGCTTTCCCTTTCGTGAGCCATTCAGGCATTGTCTCTGGCTCTGCCAGTATGTTGTTAAAGTTTTAAGCCAGCTTTTTGTGTATTCCTGTCAGATAATTTAACCGGAAGTTGGGGATCTTTTCATGCCCAGGTGTCTTCCAGTTGCTTAGTCTTTGCAGTGTTTGGGTGACCTCTTCAGTTGTTATGGGGATCCAGAGTTGCTCAGGTGCTAAGTTCGTTGTTTTAATGGTCCTTTTCTGCGGTTGTTCATTCGCTGACCACATTTCTTTCCAAAATTCTTCCACTTCTGCTGCTGGTGCTGCAGTGATGTCTATTTTATTTTTGCCAAGTTCTTGGTAGAATTTTTTTGGGGTTGGAGTTGAACTGTGTGTTTTGTTCAAAGAAACGTTGATGTTTCTCATACCGGCGGATCGTTTGTGCTTTGGCAAGGATATCTTACCTTAGCTTTTCTTTTACCTCAGGTAAATCTGTTTCTGCAATGTGGTATTTGCACAGTATTTTTGTTTTCTTCTTGTTACTTAATAGTGTTGATTGTCTACTGATTTCGTTAAGAATCCACAGATCTTTTCTCTTTTTTCTTTTGTTTTTTTTAAATATTATTTATCTACAGGGTTTGTTTGGATGTTGTTACTCCTGTTTGGATGGGTTTGAGGGAGTATCCAGCTTCTATTGTGGCTGCAGTGGCTGCTGCATATATTATGTCATTTAGCTCAGTGATATTGCTATTTCTTTCTGTGGCTATCAGTTCCGTGACGGCCAGGTTTATGCTATTTATTATTGATGTTGTTTTATTGTCTATTTTGATTTTCGGGAGGTATGGTCGGTGGTCCATTCTGAGATCTGTGGTTTTCAGTTCTTTGATTATTCTCATTTTTATAGTATCATAATCATTAGGTTCCTCTTCGTTGTTTCCGGTTTTTAGATTTGTTTCGCCTTCCTTCTCATTCATATGTTTGTCTGTGGTGTTCTGGATTGGTGCTTTTGTACATTATTATACATCCCTACGGTCTGGGTTTGTTGTTTTTTGTTTACTTCGTTTTTGTTGGAAATGTTACTCCTGTCTTCATGTTTTACTATTTCAGTGTTTATATCATTTGGCATTGTTGTGTGGCTTCTATCTACATTTCCCTGGTGTATTTTTCCTTTTAAATGTTATACTTCTATTTCTGATATTTTTGCGTTATTCCGATATACCTCGGCCGGAGAGGGTGGTTAAAATCAAAGTAGCAGGGGTACCACCAGAAGATGACATCTCTTTACTGGTGGTGCCGTAGTATATATCACAGAGAATAAAAGAACAATTCTCTAAGTGTTCAATATGGGAAAGGAAAACTGGTCAGACAGGGAATGAAATTATCGTTAGAGACCGATGAGATAAGTATCGAAGTCATCCCTGACCTGGTCAGCTTCTCTAAATATACATACCTATTCGTAGTAATGCTCAACTGATAGAAAACTGTTGGCACCTGATGATACTCTAGGGCACCCTGCATCGGTCTACGCTGGATCTAGGACTGTAGCTCAGTCAGAAACGAATTGTGGAAAATCCTTTCTGACAAATGATGACCACTGCTGCTCACCGTCAAGGAAGCGCTGGAGGCATCGTAACCTCATGTCTGTGCATCAGCAGCCACGGCATGCCCAACCTCCATTCAGCGGTGTTGACTGCCTATGGAGCGTCTGACCAGTGGAATGCATCCGTTTCACAAAATGCGGAAGAGTATGCTCTTCAATTTGGTTAAACGTAAACTGGGGCAAAGTACGGCAGGCAGCCATATATGACGAATGCGATGTACCTCAAGGCAACCCATGGCTACCTCGGTTACTTGGTTTCTTTTATCCTTCTTCTGCACGAATTGAAATGTCTATTCACTGCCTTATTGTAACCACGCCCAACACAACCACATGCTAATACTAAAACCGCACATCTTCCAAACCTTTTAACACCTCCTCATGTCACCTGCCTGCAGCTTAGTGAGTTCGATACTGTCTTTGGCACCACCAATCTTTTACTTTTGATCCATCAGAAACAGTTAGTCAGACCACTGAAGTAGTCTTTCTAGGTATGTCACATCCAACGTCCAACAAACAGCAAAAACCTATATCCATAAATTTGTTAAGCGGTTCTCTCTTAGATGTGTTATCGCTGTTTCAGGCATAAATAAATAAAAACATTATAAAAAGTCCCAAGCCCCTAAAATACTGGGATACCCTAAGATTTGCACAATTCCTACAAAGCCATCATCATACGATGTATTTCAAGTTTCCGTTTCTCAAATCCACTCGATAGACTCTGGATTACTCTGGCCTTAAGTAGAAGACATCTACCTAAGACGGCGGGTGACAGGACGAGAAACTATGAGGCTTAGAAGGAAGGTTGGAACCATAGAACGAAACCTGTAATTTGCATAAAAAAAAACAGAAAAACAATCTCCGAAGATATTTACCCAGAGATGCCATCTGCATGAATAAGCAGTATTCAAGTTACTGTTATTTTATTTGTGTCATCAAATTAGAAATACTTATGCGGTGAGGAAGAACATAATCCAGCAACAACAACAATAATGATATAATGGATGGCTTTGAGCCTACACAACAACAACAACAACAACAACAACAGGATAGAAGCGAATAAGAGCAGAAACGACATTTGATGTGCGTGAACATCAGCTGCACACGAAGTAAAATCATTACTGTATATCATATTTGAATAATACTCCGTGTATAGAATTGTTAGAAGCAGATCCTCTACGAACCAGTTACGTCTTCCTCTGCTTCACGTCGATGATACGTAAAAGGTATTGAATTTTCTGATACAGTTCAAATAACAGGCGATGATTCAAGTAACGACATGTTTTGTCTGCGATTCACACGTCTTTGTGTGTGCGTGCGCGCGCGTAAACATGGTTGCACGTAGTTTATACATGCACACACACACACACACACATTATTGTTATTATTATGATTATTATTATAGTTGTTGTTGTTGTTATTGATAGATAATAATAATAATAATAATAATGATAATAATAATAATAATAATATAATAATAATAATAATAATAATAATATTAGTAGTGCTTTACAAGCATAGAAATCAGAAAGGCAAATTTATTAATTCATAATCAAGGGTATGGGAGAGTACCAGCTTTGCTAGAAATAACAGCCAAAAAAGTGATATTGTGGCTTATTTGAGTATTATTCGGGTCTTATTTCTAGCAACACTGACACTATCGTGTACCCTTGATTATCTATCTATCTATCTATCTATCTATCTATCTATCTATCTATCTATCTATCTATCTATCTATCTATCTATCTATCTATCTATCTATATATATATAGGTATATATATATATATATATATATATGTACGTGTGTGTGTGTGTATACATACATATATATATATATATATATATTTATACATGCATTGAGTGTGTATGTTTGTATGTATGTATGTGTGTGTGTATATATATACACACACACACACACACACACACACACACACACATATATATTATATATATATATATATATACATACACACACATATATGAGGTCTGATGAATATGTATCCGGATTGTTGCCATAGTAACGAAGCTAAAGCACGTAGAGTGAAGCCGCTCGGCAAAGATTGATCTTGAACTCTGCTGTGCATGCGCACTAAGTTTTAACATTGTAGCTCCCTTCCGCTGTTTACAACAGTGCTTGAAAAGAAGTTGTGTAGCGTGTGATCGTCGCATTGACCATGACAGAGAACACAAGTGTACGAGTGGTTCCGATGTTTCCAAGATGACCAAAAAACAGTCGATGTTGACGAAAGTTCCGGGAAACTTGCAACCAGTAGAACTGGGAAAGACACCGCAGATGTGAGGGGAAATTATTGAATCACCATTTGTGAGTTATCAGATGATATGTAGATTAGTTACAGTTCACTTCAGTCCATTATCAATGAAGATTTGGGTATGAGACGCGTGTCTGCCAAGTTTGTGCCAAAACTGCTTTCAGCTGACCAAGAAGACACTCGGGTTTCAATTGCACAAGATCTCCCTGATTGTGTCGAGAACGATGAAATCTTTTTGAAAACTCTGTGTTGGCCTCTGAGCAGGTCTCGCCAAGCTTTTGGCAAAGCTTGATGTAATAAGTTTCGCGTTATCGGTTGTACCTAGAGCCTTCATCAGTGTGAAAATAAATGTCCATAGGAAATTCAAATTCTATCTGCACATTTTGTGAAGTCGCGAAACTGAAAGGTACTTTCGTAAAAACTAACGGCTAGCTCTGGTGTAGTCATCTTCTAAATTCCTGCCCTTGTTTTCGTTTAATATATTGGCGATAGAGTGATCAGCGCTTAACAATAGGAAAACTCTCAGAAAATCTGCAGTCACAGCGTGGCATGAAGTCCATGACAGTCAGCTTTAGTAAACGCTGTTAAAGCTATTGAGAAAAGACTATCATAATATGACATTATAAAAATAGCTGTGTGTCTAGTCAGAGAGAAACATTTCTTCTTTAGTATGTTTTGTAATTCTGTTGTAATCCTGCTGTTTCTATCTTTGAACATTTCTGGAATTATTGTCATTTGCGATTAGGGAATCAGTGGAGTTTGTTCGTTTTGTATTTTGTTGCCTCCTTCTGTACCAAAAAATAGCGTTTTTTTGTGTTGCTTCATTATTATTATTATTATTTATTATTATTATTATTATTATTATTATTATTATTATTATTATTATTATTATTATTAAGTGAGAGAGCAGTTCATGCCATCAAAGTGACACTGGGGTAAAATAAACGAAGCCCAGTATACCCATCATGACTACCCGTCTGATAAGGGTACACCAGGCACATGCATCACAACCATATGTGTGCAACATGGTGATCTCATATCAAGATAAACAGCACATGACCTTGCAGGTGGGGCCCAGTTAGAATTTTCTTCTGGTCGAGTAACCCATCCCACTCAAAAGGTCCCTGAATAAGGGTTGTTTAAGGACGTTGAACAAACCACCCATGTTTCCAGAGGTGAATTATCCAAACCCCAAAGAATTTCTCTCAACACATGGCTATGATGCTCCCCCACTACTTCTGCTCGTGATCAGAGATGCACATATCGTCAGCCACTAAGGGACATGCTCAACTGGTTAAGGTCAAACAACTGACAAGCAAATCTGTGGTGTTGAGCAGAATATTTGCTGTAGCCCATCTTTTATACCAAGACAATATCATTATTATTATTATTTATTATTATTATTATTATATTATTATTATTATTATATTATTATTAATTATCATTATTATTATTATTATCATTATTATTATATATTATTATTATTATTATTATTATTATCATTATTATTATTATATTATTATTATTTTATTATTATATTATTATTATTATTATTATTATTATCATTATCATTATTATTATACACTCAACAGATTAGGCTGTTGGAAGAGAAAAGAATCCTAACGTCGGGCTACAACAAGTAGCCTTAGATGCCAACGACCCTCCTATCGGGTTACACTAAGTAACCTTAGATGCGAAGAACCCTCCTAAGTGCCCTACCTGTCCCCAATAGCAGTCTTTTCTAGAGCTGTACTAGACTGGGTTTTATGCCTATTTCCTCTTTCCATCTGTTCAGATCTTTAGGGATGGTTCCTAATGCACCTATAACTACTGGGGTACATTCTACCCGCACTTGCCATAGTCTCTGTAATTTAATATAGCAGGCTCCTGGTTCTTTGCTATTTTCTATTCTTCTCATATTAATGTTTTCATCATTTGGGACTGTAAAGTCAATTATCTGGCACTTTCTCTCCTCTTTATCTACTACTACCAAATCAGGCCTTCTAGCTTCTATTACTCTGCCAGTCTGAATATTAAAGAACTACAACATCTTGCACGTCTTACTTTCTAGTACTTTACTAGGTTCATGTTCATAACATTTATCAGTATGTTCAAATCTTAGCTTTCTAAAATGCTCCCAGTGGATTGCACTCCCAAGATTGTCATGTCTTTACTTGTATTCTTTCTGTGCCAGCATACTACATTCACTTCCTCTATGAGTAATGCTTTCCTCTTTTGATTTGCATAATCTATACTGGGAATCTATTTGGTTTTTGTCTATCTTGACTGTTATTCAATTAGTCCTTAATGCTTGATCTTGTGCAGCTACTAACAAACTTTCTCTCTCCCTCTTCAGCTTTCCCTTCTGCAGCCACAGCCATGTCTCACTACTACTATTTGCTGAAACTAGCTTTCAGAATCTACCATGCAACGCCTTCTCCTGCCAGTCAAATAATTTCTGTTCTTTTTGCTGGTTTTTAAGTTGGTTTTCTGTTTTGGTTTCCCTATGTCTTTCTGCGACTCTGGCAGCTTTTAATAAACTTTCTTCACTATTACCTACATAGGAGTCTATATCTACTCTAGCTAACTCCATGCAGTCTTCGACCTTCCTTTCTAGGTAGGCATAATCTTGCTACTCCTGCCCTTGGACTTCTGTCTCCATTCATATTGAATTTCTTCCTAGTTCTTCTGTCTAACTTTGCTAATTCAGTTTTTGTCCAATCTACAAAAGCTGCTGAGTATCGAAGTAATGAAACTGCCCGAGTATTTACAGTCTTCACTAGATTCAGACCGTTTAGATTTGACTTCATTAGTTTCCTCACTCTTGTGATGTACTCCTTCACATTTCTGTAGTTAGTACTCTTGTCAGATTGTAATACTCCTAGATGCGTATAACTCTCCTCCTTTCAGTGATCATAATGTCTGGCTATCTGGTAATAGGATGACTTCGCTGTTGACTGCATGTCCTCTTCTCATCACTAATATTGCACTCTACGCCAAATTCCATGCCTATATCTTTGCTGAAGAGTCTTACAGTCAGTATTAAGGAATTTATTTCTGTTTCTCGCTTACTAAAAAGCTTTAGATCGCCCATGTAGAGCAAATTACTATTTCCGAACTGATACTCTGCCTTTGCCTTCCTTAATATTAAACTTAGTGGGATCAAACATAGAACAAATATTAAAGAATATTAAAGGAGGCAACGAGTCCCTCTGCTAAATTCCTCTTTTGATTTTAACTTTTCTGAAGGGTGCGTTACCTGAGTATTGATCTCTCCATTTCTCTGCTCAAATGCCATCGTGTTCAACTTTACTTTTCATCCCTCCGGGGTCGATAAACTTAAAATGCTCATCAAATCCTGAAGTCGTTGTTATCGACGAATTCTCTATCCTTAAAAATTACTGTACTTTGCCAAAATAACCCACCATATTATTATTAGCAATCATTATTACTGACAACCAGCCGAGTATCTCCTTCATTTCTGTTTTTGTTTTCTTCTTTCCACAGCGTTCCCTGTAACCACGGCGACTGCTCCAGCGATGGCAGCTGCTTATGCCAACCTTGTTGGAAAGGTGCATTCTGCGATATATTCGGTAAATAAACTTTCAACTTCTAAACAAAGTAAACAAACGCTTGAGTTACGTCATACACGACTCGCTCAGTGTGTGCTAACCTAAAGGGTCTTTACATAACACTCGTAGCATTAACAGAATGTGTTGCAGACTACAAGAGTCTCGGGTGCTTGTCTCACCCGACTTCGGCCTACGTCGTAGATCCCTTTCTAGTCAACTACAAATATTGATAAATCAATACTGGGATTAATAAGTACCAATAATAATAGTAGGTAGCTGAAGAACGTGAAGCAGTAACAACCTCGTTCCTCAAGCCTGAGATTTGAACCTCAGATGCCCGCTATTGTTGCTTTTGCCGGTGTTGCTTATTATTTATTTTATTCTTTTTAAGTTTCTACTATCATTTTTTGGAGCAGGTTATGTTGATGTGATTTTCTGTGAAAACATGTTGTGTTTGAGCTTTCTTTGGACCATTTGATTGATTTAGAAATTGGAACTTAATGTCTATTTAATCTCAGGGGTTGGTAGGGTTCGGAAATTAAATTTGAAACTCCAATCTCCTCACCTATGGCTCTTGCTATGACACGTTTTCTCGTTGCATATTCTATATCACTAACCTTTTCAATCGACAAGGATAAGACGAAAATCACCTTTCATTTCTATCCCCTTTCATTCCTCTCTTCTATGTCAAGCTCTAATCATAGAATGCCGAATACCTGCACAATCCAACCTAACAAACATTACGTCATACGCCAAATGAGATTTTTCAAATTCCCCTTGACTGCTATTTCTAGTAGAACCGAAAGCTTTTTCAACACAATCTCCTCGTTCGTTTATATATCTAGGACCACACTCTTCAACTTATTATTCCTGTTTTGTGAATTGCTGTGTAATTTGAGAGGAGATGAAAGAAAAATTATTCTCGATAATTACACTGCCATATCTTGGCAAAACTGAAAATAGTTGGTTGCCTTAACTTTGGATACCATATATATATATATATATATATATATATATATATATATATATGTACATACACAAAGCCTTACATATCCATCCATCCATCCATCCATCCATCCATCCACCCATCAATATATACATACATATATAAATACGTACTTAAATATATACATACATACTTATATATATATATATATATTTGTTGTGGAAGATTTCCGACCACCCCCATGTAACTAAAGGTGGACTGACTCATTATTATTAAATAAAGGACTGTGAACGATTGGCAGTTCGGGTCGGTAAGCAGTTCACTGTGAGCCGTTGATAGAGATTGTTGAGTCTCATGTAATAGTAGTGCGTCGTTTATATACTTTCTTCTCCCTGCTTCGTTATATTATATATCCAATACAAGAATATAAAATTCTCTCTCTCTCTCTCTCTCTCTCTCTCTCTCTCTATATATATATATATATATTATATATATATATATATATCAATCTATCAATGATGATTACTCCATCTTCACAATTGATTTCCATATCCTTGTGATCCCTTGTTGTCAATGGCATATCTGACATTCCGTCCATGACCTCTCAGGTGACCGGCCAGACATGCTGCTGTTCTGCATGGGTTGAAACATAAGTGCGATGTAACTTGCTGCGTACTTTCAACAAGTCTACACACGTTGCTCCTCTTCCATCGCCATGGGACTTTCCGTTGATGGAATAAAAACAAATGAGGTCACTAGAAACAGATATTCACATCTAGTAATAAACGCTTGTACAATGCGAGTCCCACTCTCCGAGTCTCGGCGGTTAGCACCTAGTGATTCGCCGAAGCATGAGGACCTGTAATCACGTGCAACCGCAGGTTCTACACCAGAATGTCCTTTTTATAGAAGAATTCTGAAAAAACGGCTAGGGATCCTTCATTTTTAGTGGGTTTTTAATGCACGCGCTGACACCAATAATGAATGAGAGTTAGTTTCCTCACACATTAAAACCCCGTGACTCCCGAACCGCACACACACACACATGTATATGTCTATGTTTATATATATATATATATATATTATATATATATATATAAATTAGTAATGCAATACAAAGTATCGCCTTCCAGTAAAGAAAAGCGCGTGAGGGAAAAATACACAAAGTAGTAAATAAATGGCACAACTAAGTACCGATATTTACTGGAAATAGCGAACGTAAAAATACGACGCTAATGTATAGCTTCACCGCGTATGTATTAGTAAAATTGCGTGTGTGCAACAAACTAGAGAAAAACGTCTTACCTCCAGGGAGAACATCTGAAAGATGAAATACCCGGAAAAAGATAATGTGGGACCTGTAGGTTTCAGATTTTACAAGATATGACTGCCACCCATAACTTATTCTATCTTCATCAGCCAAGCATATACCATGACGAAATCTACGATGTTACCACATTAA
>NC_043007.1:7574390-7594390 GCF_006345805.1 Octopus sinensis | reverse complement strand
CTAGTGACCAAGATTTCAGCACAACATGTAGCAGACAGCTGCCATGCGATTGTGCTAATATAAGCTACAGCATCCTGAGTGGCAATCAGGAATCGAAGTTTATGATTGATCCCGACACAGGTATCATTTCCTTGGCAAATGGAGCAAGACGATCCGATGATGCTAGGTAAGGTGCTACACCTCTGCCTCCATTTCATGTACAGATATATCGCGGACAGAAAAGAAAAACAAAAACAAAAATTATACCGCATTAACGCATGCACCAGCGCAAGCACACGCACACGCACGCACACACAGGCACACACATACACGCACATACACGCACCCTGTATGCTCGATCAGAATGGCCTGCAGCTAAGCAACGTAAGATAATAAGAGCAACAACAATTAGCAGTTCTGCCCCTTTGCATTATGAATTTTAAAAATAATCGAACTGGAGCAAACCATTCTACCATCCGGGAAAGCTATTTTGCCACAACACCACTTCAGTAGATTTTGTGCGTTTGTGCATGCGCTAGGGGAGTGTTTGTGTAACTCGGGCGGAATAAATATTACATGGAATTTTACTTTTAAAGTGCTGATTAAAATATATAATAATATGAATCAGACAAACATATAGATATACACGCGGGCACAAACACAGCATGTGTGCGTGTGCTATATATCTATTTCTCTCTCTCTCTCTCTCTCTCTCTCCCTCTCTCTCTCTCTCTATATATATATATACATATATACACATACACTCAAATACACACACACACACTCACACACACACACACTCACACATATATAAATAAATGTGTGTGTGTGTGTGTGTATGTGCGTGTATGTGTGTAGTGTAATTTCTACCGGATTCGTCTGCCCCTTTGAAGGTCATATTTTCCACATCTCGCAGGTTGCACAAAGCCTCTCTACTCACCAAGCAGCCTTGGTAGCGTTGCCGGTTTAGGCAGCGTCGATAACGTGCATCGGGTTGTGTCGATACATGTTACATGTTGACAGTAGCACACAATAACGACACTTGCGGAGATTCCGTATAGTTTCAATGCTGCAAAGTTGACAAAGCATTGGTGAAATGTAGACTGTACCTAGTGTCAGGCAGTGGAATCGATCTTGGGATGCCATGTAGTTGAAAAGCGAATTCCTTAACTAAACAACCATGGCTACACTATCATATCATGAAATCATATCAAAAGACAATCTATATCATTCTTTGAAATATTTGACCCTTTCTCTAGGTACTTTCTTGAAATAGTGGCCAGAAACCCCAACAAAGACTATGGTGATGTTTCCAAGGAAACGTACTCAGTGACTTCCGTTCACATTCTCTTACCAGGCAAGAAAGAACATGATAACGAATACCACGGTGACCATCACCTATCACGTCATAAAAGGGTAAGCAATCCAGACTTTGCATACTATATATATCCGACACCCATTAGGCTTTCAAATATGAAACCTGTTTTAATGTTTCACGCCATAAGAGGGTAAGCAGTTCATATTCTGAATGCCGTTTATATATCCATCTCCCATTACCTTTTAAATATAAAACGTGTTTGAATATTACTTCGATGGGTAACTTCCTTGTCAAGGAGTTTGTTCAAGCAGACATGACCTAACATCTCCAACAACGTAATACTAATGTAGGGGCGCAAGCTTTTCAGCTAGTAGAATACAATCGGAGAGGTTAATGCTTAAATGTATCCTGTTAACACCTTTCCGATTTTGTGCACGTGGTCAAGGCCCTTCGCTCCTTCACTCACAACAGCAGGCCCCATGGAACTAACATTCCAAGGTGATTTGGTTACTGCCATAAACAGCTGCAGTACTGTAAAATTGACGGTCAGTTACCTAAGATTATAATCCTTTCTTATTTTGGCACAAGGCCAGCAATTTTGAGATGTAGAAAAGTTGATTACATCGACTACATTCTCGATACATGTTATCGACCCGAAAGGCAAAATCGATCGCGGCAGCATTTGAACTCAGATCGTAAAGTTGGAAAAAATGTCGCTAAGCCGTAACGTAAGTTATTGAAACGATTGATGAAAATTACACTGAGACGCCACCTGTACGAAGACAATGAAACAAGTTCGATCCATATTTAAGGTTGCGAGAAGCTCAGTAGGTAGTGGCTAGAGTGTAAGGTTCATTATAGTAAAGTCGTGGGTTCATTTCTTGGATTGGGAAGCGAGTTACTTCATTTCCTATCCCTTCAACTAATATTTTAACCACGTAATAAATATAACGTTACCCTTACCTCACGTCGTTGACACTTCTCTCTCCCTCTTTCTCTCTCTCTCGCTCTTTGCCTTTCCTTTTCAACTAATCAGCGTAATGCATCTCGACCTTAGCGCACTGATTTATATTAGATGAAGTGAGGAGCAGAAAACATTGGCTCAATGGCTATTATTATTTTAATTTGGTTTTTGTGAGTACAAGCAACAACTACTGGTATGTTTCGGTTTTAAAACAGTCTGTGTTTATTAAAATACAGATTATATAAATATTTATCTTCATGCTAATAATTCCTTCTTATCACATCGATATTATCGATTAGACCAACCACAATCGCAACCTCCTCAACTGGTTTTCTGTCATATCTGGACATTCACAACTTCCGTTCACCATGAATGGAAAATCCGTATCTACTGTGGACTCCCATAAGGAATAGTTCTTGGTCCTCAAATAATCCTTTACTCTCTACCCTTCATCTCAACTCAACACCACAACCTTTCTTCGTCTATCCGAACTTATTTTTACTCTCACCTGCCTCTCCTTCCCTGGCGTGTTTTGTCAATAAACTACTGGTGTGGCCCCGGGGACAGAGATGGGTCTCGTTTGTGCCAAAGTTTTAATGGCCCATCTGAAAACTTAGTTTGCTCAGTTCATCGAGCTTTCCCCAAACTTCTCCGTCGCTGGTGTTTCCTGCAGAGACCAAAGTCCTGTTGCTGAGATCTCTTTCCTCTACAATTTCCACTCATCTTTGGAATATATCTGTACTGACATCGATAGCTCCAGTTATCTTCCTCGATATGTCCACCATTATTGATAACCCACACGCTTCCATCTCACTTCATTATAAACATATCCACTCACCCTTCCATCTCAACTCTGTCTCTTCTCGTCTAAACTAAAACTGCCATCTTCTTTCAACCTTTTCGATGATGTCGTAACAACTTGGATTTTCTTTGGAAATGCAGTATTTCTTCCTAACATGCTGTTACCTTGTAGCATTAGTCAACTATGCGCTTTGTAGTCCAGCGAGCCCAGGCCATTAATAGAATTTGGCACTTTCGCACCAAGTTCGTACTCGCAAAAACAAATTTCTTTTGCCGCAGATCCTTCGCACTTTAAATATTCTTTTCTTTTTACTACACTTGTCCCTTCGTCTCTAACAGTATGCTCTCAGTTGCTCAGAAAATTCATTTTCGTGTCTTTCCCAAATGTGATTGTATCTATACAGTGTATCCATATCACTGTCTCTTTTAATGAAACAAAAATTAATTTAAAAAATGAAAGATTAGAAAAACTATATAGTTTTAAGTAAAGGATTCGATGTGATGGTCATGGGTATTCTTGCATAGCTCAAATGGTTTAGCAGCATTTCGAAATACATCCTGAAGCATTTACATAATTACTTTATCTGCTGTGTTATGTATTCCATTGAGGAACTCCTACCTTTTCTGCTTCCATTCTTTGCTGTATTCAGCACATTCCAGTGACATCAACCAGTGTTGAAATACAAACATTGTAGGGTCGATGCGTGGATGATAGATTTTCCTCTTAATTCTATTAAGACCTTCAGCGATCAAACTAATTATGAAGGTATTCTTGTCAAGACCAAACAATAAATCTATAAATTGGATTATTCAATGACCCCTACCGATTTTTTTAGACGATATGATGGGATATCATGGACATTTTGCTGTAATTTCTTAGACTATGACTGACAACATACAGGCCACCTCGTCGAGTTTCTCTGGAAAGCATCGCACGTTACAAAGAACGAATTAATAACTATAAAACAAAACAAAAATGTCTTCGGAATTATTTTTTAAAAATTCATTTAATTATCGATATATTTTTCAATGAAAAATATATAACCATTACAAATATACGTTTTGGAAATAAAGCGCAAACAGAAGTAAAATCAATAAGTGATATGTATATATATATATATATATATATATATATGCTGATTAAAATGCTAAATTTGTAGAAGAAAAAATTCCGCACATCCGGATGTGTTACGTCAATTGCTTTGTTAATATTTTTAATCATTTAATTACCAGATATTTTTCTCTGCTTCTAGTATGCACCCGCAAACCCCATACCAACAAACACCACTTTTGAACTGGAGCAGGTGGGTGCGCCAGTGACATATGTTGAAAAAGGTATGGCGCTTACCTTTGAACTCTACCTGCATTTCGCATTAGGGACTACTGATCTGTTGGTGGAAATCTTCACACCGGTTAACCAAACTGAAATATTCACATTGTGTAAACCTACCATTACTCATGTCGGTTCTAATATCCAATACGATGAGAGACCACCTCTTATAGACAGGAGTGAAACGACGGGTGTGGTAAGAATTCGACAATTCTATACTTTTATAGTGTTTCCTTGTATTTATTTGGTAAGGGCACTTCGCCTTGATGTCCCAATAGACATTTTAATATATATTTGTGTGTGTATGTATATATATATATATATATATATATATATATATATATATATATATATATATATATTAATTTCAATATTTATATTTGAATGTCTGGGCAGCATATATATGTATGGGTATCTGTGCATCAGTATACCTGAGCTTGTGTATATGTATAAATATTCATACGTGCCTAACTGTGGTTACTTGCGCGCACATACACACCGAATTGCAGCCTCGTTGCTTTGATTTTTATACACATAGACACACAGAGACACACATGCACACAGACACAGACACAGACACACACATATATGCACATATATACAGACATACACAGACACACTCGCATATATATATATATATATAATATATATATATATATATATATTATATATATATATATATATATATATATATATATATATACATATATATATATATATATATATCTATATAGTAGGGAATATAATTCCAAAATTACAGGAAAAATTCAATTTCAAATTCAAAATCAAATTCACAATATATAATATATATGTATATTAATTAAGAGATAAACCGGTATTAAAAAATTCAATAATGAACGATGTTATTCACACCATATAGCAAACATATACTATAAAAACCTTATTATAAAAATCAATAAAGTACAAAAACAATAAATAGTAAATAGTAGTAAAAAGACTACGCGCGTTTCGTGGCTATATTTTCAAATAGATAAAAATAATAAAATCAATTCGACTTAAAATTAAATCGATCTAAAATTAATTCTATTTAAAAATATAGTCACTCATCAGGACTAAAATAATAATAATAATGATAATAATAATAATAATAATAATAATAATAATATAATAATAATAATAATAATAATAATAATAATAATATAATAATAATATAATAATAGAATAAATTTACTTAACTTATACTAATTATCAAATAAATATAAACAAATACGTGTATTAACTACAAATTAGCGAAAAACATTTAACAATATTTTTTAAAATAAAAAAATAACTTATCTTATCGAACGTTTTCCGTTAACTAAAAATTTAAACGCAACACATAGAACTTAGCGTTTATAAGAAATACATCGCGTGAAAATATGGCGTAAATAGAATTTATAGATTAAATAGATAGAAATATTTAAGCTATTAAAATTACAAATGTATTTTTGCTTTGAGAATAAGAAAAAAATTAACTTTAATATACCGTTTACTAGATAAAATTTTAAAGTTTAAATAATTAAAAAACTAAAATACGAAAAATACATAATATAATAAACATAAATTAAGCTAAATTTCTATAATTTAATCTATTTTAATTAATTAATTTATTTATTGTATAAACATCTAAGTTACATCTTATGCTAATTGTAATATATACTATATAATCTCGTGCTAATTTATACACATTTTACTACTACAAATTATAACTACAACAATTAGTAACATAAAACAGGGTTTATATATATACACAAATTAGCTAAATTTATTATATAAATAATTTATGTCTACATTTAATTTTTCTTTCATCTAGGGAATTAATTAATTTTTATTATTAGTTAATAATATCTCCTTAAATTTGTTAGTACATAATAAACAAAATTACTACCTATTCGATAGGATTTTACCTCACAAACTATCTCCCAATTTAAATTGTACTTAATATTTTTAGATTTTAGTTCTCATACTAAGGCCAGAAGAATTAATTAAATTTCTATTCTTAAAAGAAATCATGTGTTGAGCAACCCATAACTTAATTTTATTAGAAGTCGGCCCTATGTAAATCGCATTTAAATTATAACCATTTCTATTATTATCATCAATCAAAGTCAGTACACATTTATATACTGTATCATCGAAATTACATTTATTATTTAATTTACATTTAGTTTTATTTCTATATGTACAATTAATTATATTCTGATTTTTATGATTATTTTGTAATAATTATTTAATTTGTTTTTTGTAAAACTTATTCAGCTTAAATTTATTAAAATAAACAATGTTAACAAAATTATTAGTAGTAGAATAACCAACTCCAAAATTATTAATAGAAAAAATGTTATTATATTTTTTATTACCTCTAATGAATACTTCAATTATATTTAAAATCTCTTTAGTAATGTTTGTTTTAACTTGTGCTCCATAAGGAATAATTAACCAAATTTTGTTCTTATTAATATTATTATATTTATTTTTTAAATTATTAAATTTATTATTATCATGAAATGAATTAAATTTAATCTTATTTTTTAGTTTATTATTATATCTATGTTTTGTATTATCATAATACATATATTATTAATACCATTATTACCTAAATAAAACTTATAATTCTTAATGTTATGTTTATCATTATAAAAAATATAGGAATTATTTATATTATAATCTTTTATATTAGAATTATTAAAGAATTTAATATTATTATTATGTCTCTCCTCTCGCAGGGCTTCATTATAATAAGGTGTGTGTTTTTGGAAAATCTCAAAATTAGAAGAAAATATCGATATTCTTTTACCTATATTATCTCTTAACGATTTCTTAATTGAGGGTGGATGATTACTATTAGCATTAATATATCTAAGGTTTTCATTAATTTTATGGAATGGTTGGGTTTTACCTGTTACTAAATTAGAATTAGCATCTGAATAATTAACATTATCGATTGTATTTAACTCTCAATTTCATTAGTTATGGAACTTACAGGTAAGATAGAACCGCTATTTTTGGAATTCATCTTTGAAGGATATTCCTATATCATCTAGAAAAGAATATATTTTGAAACTTATTGATAATATCAAAGATTTTATTAAAATCCTACTACAATAATTGTAACATATGTAATTTTAACGATGTAGAGAATTATAATTATATCAATTCTAAATTGAAATCTAGAAAGGAACCCCCGTATAATAGGAATATACAGGTTTTAGAGGACAATATTTGGAAGGTAGTGAAAAATATTAAATTTCATAAATACCCAAATGGACATAATGAATATTTAAGAAATCTAGCTATTAGAATAAAAGAAATGCGAAATATGGAAGGAATTGTAGTACAATCAGATAAAACTAGGAACCTATATAAACTAGATGTTCTATTTTCCAGTTTGCATCTGCATACCCATCAGTATATATTTTTATTTGTGGGAACACTTACATCTATTAGTTTACAAGTATTTTCTTCCCTGTCTTTAATAACTATGTCTGGTTGATTATCCTGGATTGTTCCGTCGGTGTTATTATTGTTGTTGTTATTATTATTAATATTATTACATGTATTTATGTGCGTATCCATGTATATATAAATGTATAATAATACATGCATGCATATGTGAGACCCATATATATTTATATACTGATGGGTATGTGGATGCAAACAAGAAAATAGAACTGAAAATGGGTAGTTTTTATCAATATTTATCAGAAATAGCAATACATGTCTCTAAGTGCTACTCATAGTTTCATGTGTTGAAAAACATCTCAAACATATTCATCAGGCACAAACCGCATATCATGACAAACTAAAAATAGTGAATAAGAGAAGAAACGGGAAAAAGCTGAGATGGCAGACGCGGAAGGTCTTTTTTTTTAAACAAAGCGAAAAACAGGAAATGAAAAAGTAAAATCTAAAAGTTAAAAACTATCATGTAAAAAGTAAAAGAGAGTTATCCTCCTTAGACCTTAAATTATAAGTCTGGAAATATATCAACGAGTTAATCAGGTATAGGCGGAGTTTTACAATGCTTCAAAATATATTTACGAATGTGTTTGCAACCGCTGAAAATTTCATACCAAGAGTTCAGAAGAGAGAGAAGGAACTTAAACCTGAAAATGATTTGCGGTCTTTCAGTTAAACATACCCTACATATATTTTATCCATATTTAGATGAAGTGCTTATTTCGTTGATCCTTCTATCATGCAGGTATGTGTGTGTGTGCGTGTGTGTGTGCATCCAATGTAGGATGTGTATATATACATATATATATAAATACATATATACATACATATATATATATATATATATATATTATATATATATATATATATATATATAATATATATATATATATATATATATATATATACAAACATAAATACGTTCATATATATGTCTGGCTATGTATGTATGTATGTATGTATCTATCTGTCTGTTTGTCTGTCTATTTATCTATCTGTGTGTGTATGTATATAGTATATGCATAAATTCTCGCTTTTCATTTCAGGATAATCGAGCAGTTTTTGAACTGGGTAACGTCACTAACTCCGGAACTGCAACCAGTAATTACGAAGACAGTATCATAAAGATAGTGTTTACCGTTATCATGATCGATCCTGCAACGGATCCTTCAGTTAATGGTAAATCCTTTTGGCTCAGTGCTGGTGTTGAATACAACAACAAAGACGACATTTGGATTGGTCAAAAATCTTTTATTGCCATGCAAGTTACCAACGTAAGTGGGTTTCTGTTATTTTAATCATGTTGAATCTCAATTCACCGCCATGTTTTCGTATTATAGTTTAAATGTGAAATAATTGAATCCAGGGTTTACTTTGTGAAGCGACAATTATTTTCGTTCTGTTCTGTTGTGTGGAGATATTGATTGAATGGTATTCTGGAAAGTTTCAAACACTTGAGCTGGTTTGAATCTCTCATTTACAATGGCATTATCACCATGACCGACCAGGCTATCAGATGTTGCTACACATCGTTGGTCACAATGCGCTTCGCATTGTTTTAGCCTTCAAATGACACCACCCCGCTGGCTAAGCGAGCAGGCCAACAGAAGAAAGAGTACAGCAGGGATCGCCACCACACCCTGCCGGAGATTCGTGGAGCTTTAGGTGTTTTCGCTCAATAAACACTCACAACGCCCGGTCTGAGAATCGAAACCGCGATCCTACAACCGCGACTTCGCTGCCCTAACCACTGGGCGATTGCGCCTCCACACAATGGCATTATATCAACGTAAACTTAAATACTCGTTTACCTTATGAGACGGAAATTATTTTTATCCTGCAGTGTAAAGACAGAGTAAAATCTCTCCCAGACTTGTGCGTTCTACGCAGGCGATGTTCATCTTATATTTCTGCTAGGTAATCTCCGTAAGACTCACCCCCCACACAAGAAAAAAGAAAAAGAAAAAATAGTAAGAAAGAAAAATAAACAAGAAAATAGTCACCAGCAGGGATTTTCCATAATCTTGGGATATTATTTGAATATCATGGAACGCAATTAGGATGACATCAGAACGATCGAGCGCCGGATGCATAAGATGGCATCGTATTATGAAACTATTTAGCTTATTAGCTGAGAAATATAGGAAGAATTATAGTAATTGGTAGAAGAGGCAGAAGGAAATACAACTGCTATGGTCAGATCGATTATGTCTTGTTGATGCCGATGTAGGAACTGCTATACGGCAGAGGCATCAACAATTATTATTGCGGTAGCAAAACACGAGAGAAATTGTTCAACTACTGACACCAACCAGATATCTTGTTGATGTAGTTAAGTATTGGTGATTATGGCAGCTGTCCCTTACGGATATATGGTCAGTTCTCTAATACGAGGTGCAGTCGGGCTTTCTTTATATAAAATCTAACATCGTTTACACGTGACTGTGAGGTACCGAAAAGAGTAGTACATCACCTGTACAGAGATACAGTTTTGCTTGTAAAAGTTTTCGTTAGAAATTGATCTTAAATAGAAGATGCTAGGTTTAATGGCTTCTTTACGATCTTAGTGATTCTAAGTATTTACAAAGTTATTCCACTGTCTATTCCACTTGGTCGACAGCTTGTTACCCCACACCTCAAATTTCTGAAATGTTGATATTCTGATTAAGGTTTGTCGATCTGTTGGTTAATCAACAAGTCATTGCCCACTTGTTTACCTGGTTACCTGACGACTTGGGAATTACACAATTTAACTGACTGCATTATGCTTACGTCAAAATAAAATTCCCCGTGAACGAATTGTTGCAATACCAGATAAACCACTCCTCTACTTATATTTTGTTTTTACGTCACACTTAAGCTTTCATTCCTCACTGGATACTTTCGGATAGGAATTGTGGATTACCAAAGATAATGGGTGACTTAGCTACCTACTTTCTGTGTAATTCTGTCTTGCCAGTTCCCGGCATGCTTCACTTTAATTTAACTTCCTCCCCCATTGATTCCTTGTAATCAAAACTATCATCGATATGAACCATGTGAAATTACTGATTTGTGAGATTAATAGTTATTTTATTTTCAATGATTTTATTCCAATTACTATATTTATTTTCAGTTCACTGCAACCCCTGCTTCGTTTAATCTGAGTGGACCCTCTGAAGTTAGCGTGGACGCCGCAGCTTTGTTTAATCTGGAGTTAAACCTTCCTATTTTAGCCAACGAAGTGAAAATAGATGTGTTCTCTCCTTTGGACTTACCATCCGTAATGACTGTATGTAACATAAGAGTTACAGGACATGGCAGTAATTTTGAATGTTTAGACACGTCGAATATATCAAGTAGTCTCACTGCATCTGAAATAGATTCGGGGTATTCAAGAGGACATCTGGATATGGGATACGTCACCAATTCAAGTACGTATATGATGACTTTTATATTCTTTGAGCTATAAAGAAGTTTAAAAGATCGGAAGGAAAAATATATATCATGTTGTTGACATCATAAAATTCTTATAAACTTTCGAGAGAGCGTGAAATCTTTTGGCATAACGTATCTCGAAGCAGTCTCGTGAAGGTGTAAACACTAGTATGTAAAGACAGCCTTCTACTTCTCTCCAATAGGGTCTTTCATTCCAATATTTGCATGCTATTGTTTATTTCTTTATGTGTACACTTCGAGATGTTCTGTTGAAAGAAAAAAAAAGAGAGAGAGAAAGAGAGAAAGAAAGAGAGAGAGAGAGAGAGAGAGAGAAAGAGAGAGAGATAGAGAGATTTCTTGTATTGATTCCGTATATTCTTTGGGAAAAGTAAATGAAACAAACGTCTCTGGAATGAAGCGTTCGATAATGCAATAACGCGTCTAAACATCACTCGCTGGAGCTTCTCCAATGTTAATAGATTACAAAGTTAGTTTGTTTACCATATTTTTCGCACCCCACTCTCTCTCTCTCTCTCTCTCTCTCTCTCTCTATCTATCTATCTATCTATCTATCCGTCTGTCTGTCTGTGTCTCTTTGTCAAACAAATTCTGTAAGCAATGTTTGCACTAATCATTTGGCGACTCTTTCTTTTGCTTATAATATTGGATTCATACCCTACCACGTCCATGACTAACAAAACTCCTCATTCTCCAAAAAAAAAAACAGAGCTGTCACTGGCCAGAGATTATGATTTAGTAACAAACACCGTGCTTTCGTTAATTGTCTTTTGATTCCTATTAGTCGCAATCAAGCAGTGAAAACCTCTCAGCCTCTTCATCCTTGACCCATTGAAACACGGAGGATGTAACTACTGGAAGGAAAGAGGACTGCATCAATAGAGAGCGAGTACGTACTCATTTTCAGCCGTGTTGAGGGGGAAAATATGAAAGGAAATGTGTTGATCAAGCATGCAACACGCTATCCGGTTCCAGAATCAAACCCGTGGCCTTACAATCATCCTCAGCAGAAAATGAACTGAAGCAGAATGCTGTTGCAGCTCTCCCCTCCAGCTATCACTTTGCTGGTGTCCCACTGGCTCAAGGACTGGAGGTTCAATGGCATATGTATATCATATCACAACTCTAAAGACACCTGAAACAATCGGTTGCCAAGCTATACTCACTAATGACGACTGTTAAGCTTTATCGTAGTCAGAAAGTTTGTACTATTTGCACGAGTTAGCCAGCGACGGTGTACATCCCAGATCCATCTACTTGTAAAATTAACTTCTTTGCCCTAAACACATTAACACAATTGATCGAGTTGAATATTTGGAGTATCGACTAATAACCGTTTAACCGTACAATAGAGTAATGCACATTTGAAATATATCACCAAAAAACACATAGTATATATATTATGTTCGATTAAGAAAAATGAACTTGATTGAAATGCCTTCTTTGCGAATAAAATATACTGAGCTTCGTTGGGATGTGGTCATCAACACAATATTATAATTTTTGATGTATTAACAATTAAGCTACCATGATTTGTTCTTTCCTTTTTCTTTTACATTGAAGGGACTAAATACGGCTCTACATCTTTTCCTTTTCAGTGTTACGATCAAATACGTATGATAGTAGTGAAGACTACTTTAATGTACAGTTTACAATTAGTACATTTAATGACACATCCTTAATTGGAAAAACGGTATACGTCGGAGCTGCTGTCATGATGGGACCCGATTATATCTGGACGACGCGCAAACCAATTCTGATAAAAGACGTTCAACCATTCACAGATGTAAGATTAAAGTTATTGTATTTCATTAAGCTAGAAATACCCTGGGTACAACCGCATAATACATACACGCCAACATACACATAAACGTATCTCAGAATTATATACATACATGCATATCTACCTCTCTCTTTTTATCTATCTATCTATCTATCTATCTATCTATCTATCTATCTATCTATCTATCTATCTATCTATCTATCTGTCAAATCTTTTTATTTATCATTTCTCCCTCGTTCCCTATCGGTTTGTGTGTGTGTATACCAGAAAAATAAGCACAACCAAGTGGGGAAGTACCCAGTACAAGAACCAACACCAACCGTACAAAACAATGCAATCAGCTTCCGACACTAAAGATCACGACAATTTCGGTACATTATACACGAATACATAAACAAAAGCATATCTAATCTGAGTCTAAGCAGTTAATTTTGGTGCAGGAAGCAAGTGTCGTACTCCCGAAGTGTTTGCGTACGTGTGTAGGATTTTTCTTTGAGATTAATTTAAGTTTCTCTTGAGAGAACTCAAGCCGGCTGCTAACAAAGCAACACGACATTTTAAGAGAATTCCCGGGGTTTGTGAATTTGTAGTTGAGTTGGTAAGCGGGTGGAACTGTCGATGCATGCACCCAAGTGTGTGTACCAATTCTCATAAGAATCTCACATGGAGAATTTCTGGAATGTCTTACTAATCTTCACCGTGCCACTAATAGATTAGATTTGAAGAATCTGCGTCAGTTGCTGTTATTCTTCCTCCACGAAGCCAAATATTTCTAAGTTTTCGTGCAAATTTGTTGGTACATAACCTAATGCACCTATGCTGAGGAGTACAAATGAGGATTCATAGTCAAGCTACAAAAGATCTACATTAATTCGCCAAAGATGTTCTTATTTTCCGGGACTTTTCATGGTTCATTCACATCAGCTGGACAGCTGACCTTCACAATAGTGTTTGACGTTTGTCCCCTGTCCCACAGAACAAAATCAGGTCTGCTATGTTTGCACCAAATTCATGTTTTTATTGGGGTGTCCCACCGATATTCCTTCTTTTTAAATGTATGCGTACCAGCTAGTTGGGACATGGAGTATGTATGTATGTATGTATGTATGTATGTATGTATGTATGTATGTATGTATGTATGTATGTATGTATGTATGTATGTGTGTATGTATGTGTGTATGTATGTATGTATGTATGTATGTATGTATGTATGTATGTATCCAAGTATGCATGTATGTACGTATGTATGTATGCATGCATGTATGTACGTATGTATATATGTATGCATGCATGCATATATGAATGTATGCATGTATGTATGTATGTATGTATGTATATATGTATGCGTGTATGCATGTATACATGTAAGTATGTATGTATGTATGCATGTATGCATGTACATATGTATGCATGTATGCATGTATATATGTATGTATGTATGTATGCATGTATGTATGCATGTATGCATGTATGCATGTATATATGTATGTATGTATGTATGTATGCATGTATGTATGTTATGTCAGGTCGTACAACCTGTTGTATGGTCGGGTCGTCGGCGACTAAACCGGCAACCCCACCAAGCTTGCTTGGTGAGGAGGGTGTTTATTGGACACCCTGCGTGATGAAAAATAAAATCCGTCAAAGGGCGGAGGAACTCTTGAGAGTCAACGGCCATCCAATAAATGTCTTAAGGCTGTATCATGCACGGGGACAGAAATAATCGGACTGAATACCCGCTCGCGCGATTAAACCATTGGGAGTGAAGGACTCCTAACCTTTGTTAGGGCATCCTTCAAGGAGAAGGTAACTCAGGTAACTGGGATAACTCCGACATAAAACCTGCGGCTCCGTGGTTACCGATGATGTTGACTTGTTCTTCTTTTCGGATTATGGCTGCTGTTGCTTAGTGAGTGGGATTTACTCAGTGCACAGCCTTTCCTCACTTTAAACAAAACTCTTCTTACACAGGTATTGCACGATAACAACATCTATTAAGCTTCGTGCAATGGCCATACTCGATAACGAGGCGGGGGCAGCCACCATGTATGTATGTATGCATGTATGTATGAAAAGAAAGAACGAATGCAGGAGGCCTTTTACGATGTGAGGAGAATATTAAGAATGCGTGAATTACATTTCAGCCGAACCAGCCATTTAGAGAGGAAAAATAGTGTTTAGATTCGTTACGAGAAATTCCAGCTACCTTTCGTGGTTTGCTACCTCAACAGTTCTTTCATCGGATCCAGTGGCTAAGGACATCATCCGGAAGAACTACGCCCGGTTTCGGCCCCTATTCATTTACCATCTTCGACGTGGCGCACCCCGCTACCTTTCGGTGTTGACTGTACTTTTCTTTTCTGTTTTCTTTGGCCTTTTGTTCTTTGGTTTCGTCGATGTCATCGGGAGAATGACCATCCTGCCAAATTTCCCATTAAATACTTGCCGGTAGGCTCCAGCAACCAGCGCCAGCTAATTGTCACGTGACACAATCTAAGCTTCAACTGACCAATGAAGGGGAAAGGTACGTAGTTTTGGTTCGCGCCCTCTCTAGACCTACCTTCCAACAGAATCGTGTTAGTTTCAGATCCAGCAGCCAGGGCCGACTAGTTGTCTGGTTGTAAAAGCCTTCCAACTATCGGGGAGTAGGGGGCGCAACGAACTAGATGCTTCCCTTGATCAACTCGTCGGAAAGCAACACTGTTTAAGTGCCAGCCAGCCTCACCTAGCGACGCTATTTCTCAGTCGGCATGTTATGGATTTCGAGCCATTTCGGGTCTTCTCGTTTCAGCCATATATAGAAGCTGATTTTGTCGACTGACCCCTATATAATCCTTATCACTTTTCTCAGCTCTGAGCTCGAAAATGCATACCTTTAAAATAACGTCACCATTTTCTTTCAATGCAGACCCCCCCCCCAACTGCCAGATGGTTATACTCGACAGTCAACCCCTGTTCCCAACATTCTTCGATTAATCTCTCATACCTCTTCTTCCGTTGCTCTGCATCAGCGATGTTCTTTTCCCATGGCAATATCAGCTCTAGCAAAATTCCAATTTTTCCTTCTGTCCGATCTTTTTGTTGTTTTTATGAATGGAAATCTGCGGCCACCTTCCAGTATCCCTTCCATCTTTGGTCTGTCTCGTACATTGCTTTTGAAGGCCTGGTCTTAGGTCCTTTTCCCCCTTACGAGTATATCTTTCCGCACTTTCCATTTTGGGTACTTTCCCCTATTATATCCATCGATCGTTTCCTTGAGTGCTGCGTTTATGGCACCTGGGATGATTGTTTTGCACAGTCGATGGCAAATGCATGCCCTATGCACCAAAGGACTCCAGAGATCCCTGCCTTTTGGATTGATTCATTAACATATCCGTTATGCTCTACGAATCTTATGATTCGTCTGGCAATGATTCCAAACATGATTTTCCTCATCGGTATTTAATAGTGAAATGTGTCTGAATTGAGCTAGTGTTTTTGCCTCCTTCTCTTTAGGTAAATAGATACCTTCAGCTATACACCATCACTCTGCTGCGTCTTCCTTCTTCCACATTTCTCTTATCAATGCAAATAGTTGTAAACGCAATTTCGGGCAATACTTATAAGCCTTGTAGCTAAACCCGTCGTTCCCTGGTGAACTCTTTTTCTCTTGTCTTTCTAATGAACTCATCCATTTCCTTCCGTCTGGTGTTACTCAAATCGAATGCTGCTCTTGTTTCAGGTGCTTTCTTCAGCCTGTGCATTTCTGGGAGTTCTTTATTTCTATCAGCGTCGCTGTACGTCCCTTCAAGATGGTGCTCGAGCTCTTCTTTTGTCCAATCCAATCTTCCGCTCTTACTTTCAGTAAACAAACGTTTAGCATTTTGATAAGGGTTGTTTACAAAACTACGATAGTTTTTTCCTTTCTTTGCTTCTTCCTTCTTTCCTTCCTTAGTTATTCTCGATGCATTTTTTTCTATCTTTTCCTATCATTGTTTTAGCCCTTCTCTTTCCTCTTCCTTTGCATCCCTCCATCTGGGTCTTAGTTTCTTTTCTTCTTTTTTTCATTTCCTTGCGATCTGTCTTTCTCTCTTCGATGGTCCACCCTTTGCCGATGATTCTCCATTCCCTGCTGCTTCAAGTCCAAATGTTTTCTCTCCTTCATGATAGATCATATTAGCCAAGTTCTCGAGCCTTTTTTTCGTTGTCTCCTTTGAATTTCATGGTCGTTCTTGCTACCACGTCGTCGAATTTCTTATAGCTGCCTGCATCATTTACTTTCAGCCACTTAACCTTTGGCTTCTTCACGCCTTTATCTTTTCTTGGCTGTTCCGATTCAACTGCAGATGGACCTTCGCTATGGTTTCTTTCCAGGGGTTTCTAGCCACACGTCTTCTGGTTTTTTAACTCGCGCTGGTGAATCACTTTCTTCTGACACCTTTCCTTGGTGAATTCTAAGCCCGATGTAACTAGAAAACCATTTTACATGAACAGTAAAAGAAAATTTTATTCTAAAACTTTTATTTGCTGAACTTTTAAATATTTTGTCATTTATATATGTTTATATATATATGTTTTTTTTTTAGGCGCAGACCGTTCAATCTTCAATTGATGGAGGGAAACTAACTGTACGCGCCAATGAACCAGCCATCACTTTCATTCATCTTTACATTCCAAATGAAGGCGTATGTAACATCGCTATCAAATTGAGTTTACCGCCAGCTTCATTGTCATCATTTGATATTTGCAAATTATCTGTAGTAAGCAGCGGAATCAACATACCTTGTATGAAAGAGAAGCAAAAGTTCTATCTGAATGCGGAAGGCGAAGCATTTTTGAATCTTGGAACAGTAACGGCATTCAAGGCAGGCAACGAAACAGATAATGGAATTATAATACAACTGGTAGTTAAACCCAGAGACTCTATTACAAAAGGAACTTACGTTGTAAATGCAGAAGTAACGTCGGAATCAACGACAACCGTTGTCACACCGTTGACTTATAACGTTAATGTTTTCAACGACTCCATTACAGCAGTAAGAATCAATTTTTGTATACATCATTAACTGTTTTAACATTTCTTATCAAGAAAACTTGAGTTAACAAAATTAAAATGTTTATTATGTAAGCATATACGAGGGGTGTATGAAAAGTCTTGAACCTCAAAAAACCCAACAAAAACATGGTACAAGACTTCTGATGAAGGTACATGACTTCAAGGCTCGAAGGTCTTGAAGGCCCAAATCTTTTCATGCACCCCTCGTATATCTACACGCACATACCCGCCCACGCGCACATACCCACCCACGCGCACATACGCCCACAAATACATTATATATGTATATACGGTGTCCCAGCTTGGCCACAGCCTCAAAGTTGAAACATGTATAAGAATAAGATACACACACACACATATATATATTCAACAAAAACAATAATAATATTTAACAAAAATATCTTTATATGACGGTTCGACCGTCTTCCAAGAAAATCGGAAGGAGTAATTGAAGTAGATGGTGAATATGCTCCGGAATAATCATTTAAAGATGTTTTTGTTACATGTTGTTAGTGCCTTTGTTGAATAAAGTTTGTTGAAAAAAACCGCAATAGTTATGCACCAACCCAATATACCTATATCTATCTCTATATATAATATATATATACTTCATGACATACTTAGATTGTTGAAAAAATCGATAATAGGGCCCACCCAACAGATCCTCCTATCTACTACATATTACTAATATGTTATTTAAACGCCCCAAGGGAAATAACCCATACCAGCCAACCTAATTCTGCATTTCACTACTCACAGTTTTGAACTGCTAAACATTATTATTGTACTTCCTTAATTTGTTTCTTAAACACTAAGGACTTCATTCACACATTTCTATACATACATACTTTTCTTGAATGTCCATTACTCTGATAATTCTGCATTTTTCCATGACAGTGGATAAATTTTTTTTTCCACAACGTATTTGTTGTGGCTTCATGCAGACCTAACGTGGATTCGATCCTCGATTGTCAAATTTCACTTAACACTTCAACAACACCTTTCTCACGGTAAAAAAAATAGTTTTTCTGAACGACAACTTCTCTCGCTAACCACCGAAAACCTCCGACAACCTCTCCCTCCTCCAGCTGACAGTTTTTGTACTTTTCGTGACGGAAAATACAAATTTTGTGGCAGTTATAATGAAAGTGCTTTCTTATATCAGAGTAATAAGGCGTTTCAATAGAACAGCTTTGCCTCCGGGAATTGTGTGCACTTACGTATGTTTCCCCATCTATGTGTGTTTGTGTGTGCATCTGCGCATTTGCCTTTCACTGCTTTGTGTTTGTTTCTTCGTAAGTTATCGCTCGGGTAAAAATGAAAAAAATGAGAGAGAGAGAGAGAGAGAGAATAAATACAAGAGTTCAAATGGCTACAGTAGTCGCTTGACTCGATGGCCTCCACGTTTCAAGGCAGTCTACCGAAATGGTTGTAATCCAATGACTAAAATAATTAAGGATGAGGAAATGAACAAAATTAAGTGATGCCGCGATAGACTTCATCCTAAACCTTTCAAAGCAATGATTGTAATACAACGACTGAAAATACAAGTTGCAACGAAAAGAAAGAAAAAACCAGGTTCTTCATTGTTGATAAATGTTTTAACAGCAAAAGCATATTATACACCTTTTCCATACCGCAAAGAAGGGCACTGTTAAAAAAATCCCGTTACGCAGCACGAAAACGCTATCCTATTATGCCTATGTTTACTCGCGTTACATTCATAGTCACGTGGTGGAGGTGCAGTGGCTCAGTGGTTAGGGCAACGGACTCGCGGTCATAGGATCGCGGTTTCGATTCCCAGACCGGGCGTTGTGACTGTTTATTGAGCGAAAACGTCTAAAAGCTGCACGAGGCTCCGACAGGGGAGAGGGCTGGCGGTGAACCCTGCTGTAC
>NC_043007.1:7529390-7571890 GCF_006345805.1 Octopus sinensis | reverse complement strand
AGAAGTGTTGTTTTGACTAATCTTGAAACGTACGTTCTCAAATAACCTTAGCATTTGATTTTTCGATGTCCTTACCCCCAAACTTTTGTGAGTTGAATTAAGCAAACACTATATATGAGAGAGATTTTCTTTAAGTATTAGAAATAGTTTTAAAAAAGTTTTTTAGCTGCTATTTCTAATGAGTCCAGTATGCGGCAAAGTAATTTATTTTACTAAGCCCTTTTATATAATGTAATAATTTGAATTCGCCTTGAATGGTCCCTTTGCATACTGAACACTTGGTGAAATTGATTAATAATTAATTAATTTTGCCCTCAATTGTTGTATATATATATATATATATATGTATGTATATCCTCTACTTATTACCGCTATCTGTTCCTTAGCTACTCGTTTTTTTTCTGCCGTTTTTACATTTAAACCAGTAACGGTTTCAGATCAACGTAATACTCCTGATAATTTGGGTAAAGATTACTTTTAAATTATTATCTAAATCAATTTAATTAATTAGGTAACTTAACGCAACATCAGCAACAATCATGTGTATTGCTGTGAAATTTATGCTTCTTGCCATTTTGTTTCCTCTCTCGCCATATTTAGGGCTGGGGCGTTATACACGTGAATGTTTGTATGTATATGTGTGTGTGTGTGTATATATATATATATATGTCTGTGTATACATATTGTTTTACTATTTATTCTTCTAACAACTATTTTATTCCTTCATAAACTTTGAATTCCTCGTGTAGAACATCCATACACACCGTATCTCTGATGACGGTATAACCTATACTTGGGATATCTCAGACACAGCTATAAGACATCCAATGATTAATTAATTAATTACTTCAAATTCACCTTACTCTAATTAAATTATTCTAAATGACTTGAGATACTCGTCCTGTCCTGGTTTTTGCTGTCCCTTTCCTTTTATCTATCTATCTATCTATCTATCTATCTATCTATCTATCTATCTATCTATCTATCTATCTATCTATATCTATCTATCTATCTATCTATCTATCTGCCAACGTGGACATGGAGCAACCGCATTGGGTCGTCGAGATCGTATCTAGATAGGATACTATGCAGGACAGCAGATAGGGATAGCTTAGGATGTCCACAATTCCACATAGTCAGCTACATAGATCACAAACTTATGACGTGTACGCTAGACTTAGATAAGGCACATAGGCAGGGTCCTGGTTACTGGAAACTGAACGCGTCTTTCCCGTCGAGACAGGTTTTCAGAAACCGAATTAGCACACTAGTAAAGAGGGCTTTGACGGGAGCCGTCATCAACAACAAATGGTGGTTTGCCCTCAAGAGAGCAGTAAAAGCAGAAGCCATTAGGTATAGCAAGGCACTAGCCATAGATAGAAACAGAGTAGAGGGTGAGCTAGTTAAGAAGTTAGAAGAGGCAATAAGAAGCGGCATCACATCCGACGTTTTGGCGGCGAGGCTGGCCCTCGACCAACACTTCAACGTCAAACACGAAGGGTTTGCTGTCAGGGCTAGGATGCGTGCTCTAAGGATGGAAGGTGTTGGAGCCGCGAGAGAGGCCCGGGTGGCGGAGGCGCAACGGGGTAACAAAGCCACCATTCGGTCTCTGGTAGATGAACAGGGACGCAAGTTGCTCGAGCCCAGCAAGATGTGCGAGGCGTTTCAGCAGCATTTTGCCCGACTGTTCGGGAGGAGTGGCGAGCGAGAACGCAGTTTGAACTTCAGTGACTATCTGCACAGCCTGCCACGAATCTCGACAAAAGAGGCGGAGTGCTGCGAAGGTGCCATCACGGCGGCGGATGTGAGGGACGCAATGGCAGAATGCTTGAGAGACAAATCGCCGGGTTTGGATGGTCTGCCCTACGAGTTTTATAATTGTATGCCAGACTTGTTTGGAGACGTCTTGCCAGCGGTATACTGCAACTTGCAGCAAAACGGGTGCATGCCCGGTTTTGAGAGTCGAGGAGCCGTAACGCTGCTGAAGAAAGATCCAAACAAGGGGGACATTATAGATAACTTTAGGCCCATCACTCTGCTCAATGCAGACCTGAAAATTTTGACCAAGGTGTTAGCCAAGAGGTTGGCGCTTGTCATCGACAAGCTGGTTGACAAGGCGCAAACGTGCGCCGTGCCGGGCCGGAGCACCCATGACAACCTCCATCTGATGCGCTACATCATAGACAGAGTAGTTAAGGAACCTGGCATGGGTGGGACCCTGATCAACTTGGATCAATCGAAAACATTCGATAGGGTAGACCATCGATACTTGGAGGCAGTCCTGAGAGCGGCTGGTCCGTCAGGGATGCCCCCTCTCGTCGCTTCTATAGTATTGACTCTCGAGCCACTACTGTGTAAGCTGGCGACTCTGAGGGGCATCCCGCGAGAGCTGGGATGCGGGACGAGCGTGTCTGCATACGCGGACGACGTCACAGTCATAGTGTCAATCCACGAGCATATCGAGCTGGTCGGCGAGACACTGAAAGACTACGAAGCGGTGATAGGAGCGAAAATCACCCGGGAAAAGTCAGTGGGCTTGCGGCTCGGCACCTAGAGAAGCAAGCCCATGCCGTCCACCAGTGCCTCCGTCGTGGGACGCTGAACAGACGGTCCAGTCGAGTTGCTCGAGGTCTGGTTCGGTCCGTACCTCCAAATGGAGAAGACCTGGAACGAGATAACGAGTAGGGTGGTCACTCTCGCCCGGCAATGGGCCGAGAGGAAACTGTCCCTAAAAGGTCGGGTGGAGGTGGCGAACACGTACATCGCGTCCATCATCTACTACTGCCTGACCGTCGTACCTTGTCCCGACCCTACCATCACCAAACTAGAACGCACTCTCTTCCGTTTCTTCTAGAAAGGATGCGTACCGATGTTCAGGCGATCCATTTGCTGTCAACACCCATTAAAAGGAGGGCTGGGTATGCCGTGGTTGATGATACGCACACACGCGCTGAGACTGCGACATCTCCAGCTCTATGTAGACGACGGTGAACAAGTGTGGTCACCGTTTGTGAGGCACGCTTTCCCGCAGCTCGTCTCCATGACCGAACTGCAGTCGTGGATCAAAAATAGGCCGAGGAAGGGCGAATGGCACCGCGAGTGTCGCGTTTGCTCTCAAGCAACTCTGTCGTCTAGGGACCAAACTTGTGCGACTTCATTAAAACAAAGACATTCTATAGAAGATTAGTGAGGGAGGGGAGGTTCTCGGGCAGAATCAGGCCGTCGACGCGGAACACCTGACCCGCCTGTTCAGGACAAATTTCGGGCCCGGTTCCTATGGAGAATCACCAAAGATCCCTGGCCTGGCAGTGTTATCACGAAGCATTACCTGTTCGGGATAAGCTGTACAGACACGGTTCGAAACACACCAGACCGACTTGCCCGAGATACAGTCAGAGAGACGAAACCGTTCTGCACGCACTCGTGCAGTGTCCAGGTATCTCGGACCTGTGGGCTTATGCCGAACGGCTCCTGTCACACGTGGGACGAGTCCGCCTGTCGGCTGAGTCTATCCTTAGAATTGCTCAGCCACCTTCCCTCAACCGGGAAATCAGGGCACGCTTAATCGTACTGGTGGCCATGGTGAAAGAATGTATGTGGTAGACTCCAGCGAAAGGATTAGAAACAAACACTTGCCTCTCTGGCCAGTCGCTCGTCAACTTTTTCAAGTACCACTTGGAAAGGAAGGTGAGAATGGAGAGGCAGGTTTTGTCTCGTGAAAGTTTCAGAAAAAAGTGGGTGAATGTAGCAAAGATGGTGCGTGCGAGTGACAAAACCGCTTTGAGCATGATCCTGTAAATCGTAAAATGAGAGAGAGATAGCAAAAGAGAGAGAGAGAACTTTGCTCTCATGTGCTTATTCCCTCCCTGTCTGAGGTTGCCGTGTTCTTTTCCGTAGGCTTTTCTTTCCACGGATAAACCTAATCTTTTTGCATTATTTTTTCTTATTTTCCCCTTTTCTTTCATTTTCGAAAAGAAAAGCTCTACATTTGTATTTATCCCCTCTGTGTTCAGCCCGATGTGGGCAATAAAGAAAGTAATCTATCTATCTATCTATCTATCTATCTATCTATCTATCTATCTATCTATCTATCTATCTATCTATCTCTCTCTCTCTCTCTCTCTCTCTCTCTCTCTATATATATATATATATATATATATATATATATATATATATATATATATATATATATATATATATGCATACATGCATACACACATAGCTTATACCATGCAATCATTTATGTATGATGTTTTCTATTCACACAGGCCGGAATCAGATGACTTTGATTACAAAGTGAAAGTACCCTTTGAAGATATATGCTTGACAGATCTATTCACGGAACCATATGACAACACTATAACTATAGATCTAACCTACAGACTCGATGCTGCAATTCCCGGTAACAAAACATGGATTACGGCAGGTTTGACATTGAATAAAAAATTGTGGGTCGGCCAAGTTGCCATTCAGGAGAAAACTGGTATCGCAGATGTCATGCCTGTAAATACACATTCCCATCTTAACTTCCACTTTTCTTTCTTATTTTTTCATTGGTTTAAATTCTTCTGGTTTTCGTTCGTTTATGTGAACAAGAAAGTAACGGCAGAAGGAAATTTAAATGTGTCTGGGGAGAGTCATTTTATTTTTGTGCCTTACTATATAACACACTCACCGGTAAAATTTCCACGTTTTTCTTATTTTTATTGTCCTAAAGGTTGCAAGACGCAACGAAAATTTTAGGAAAATAAAAATAAGAAAAACGTGGAAATTTTACCAGTGAGTGTGTTACATAATAAGGCTCAAAAAGAAAATGACTCTCCCCAGACACTATAGAATATGCTTCAACACACGAACTCATATAAAGAATCTTGCAAACCAAATCCAAAAACGAAATTTAAATGATTTCACAGTAAAAGTCTTCACTTTGTTGAGATCAACGATGTAATGCTATATCTATGAACACAATAGGACATGGCGTTTCACCCAGATATTTTACCGCGAATAGATTATCACACACATTTTTTCTCAAGTTAACCTTTGCGTTTCCTCTGTATCACTTATGATACTCAGGACATATTTCGCTGGCGTCCATATAAAATACATATTCCCAATCGTTTTCAGACACCAGAGTAATTTTGGACTTACCCGAGAGCATCATACAAACAAATTATAAAGCAAGGGCTAAATAAAAGTCTGAAAACAAACATGGATGCTTAGGACAAATTTATGAAAATGCTTGGAGCAGGCAAAGGCTTAAGATAGTTTCGTGGGTGCCATTGGTTTGCGCTCAAATGCTTAGATAGTTTTAATCCTATATTTATTATTAATTCTACTTCTCCGAAGGCGGCGAGCTGGCAGAATCGTTAGTAGGCCGGGCGACATGCTTAGCAGTATTTCGTCTGTCGTTACGTTCTCAGTTCAAATTCCGCCGAGGTCGACTTTGCCTTTCATCCTTTCGGGGTCGATTAAATAAGTACCAGTTACGCACTGGGGTCAATATAATCGACTTAACCCGTTTGTCTGTCCTTGTTTGACCTCTCCGTGTTTAGCCTCTTGTGGGTAGTAAAGAAATAAGAATCCTTAAAGCATCGAAAAAATGCTTTTCCGGCATTTCTTCCGGCTCATTACATTATGTTTCCAAATTCTGTCGAGGTCAAATTTAACTTTCATCGATGCAACAGAATCTAGAGATCGACAAACATATCTCATCACGGGGCGTCTTCATATATGTACACCGAAAGAAAAGCATTAAACACATGTACACTCAATTTTAGCTCTTAGTCCCACTACTTGCAAATACAACAACAATAACAAACACCTCACTGACACAAGCACCTCCTCTATACAAACCACTCACAGCACATAGATATACTCGCACACACATTCGCAGTCACTCGGTTAACCATTACACATGACGTCTACTCACGCAGACACATAGACGACCTCACCTATATACACACATAGTCATCGACGCACCATTTATGCAAGCACACACACATTCACACATTAAAATAATAATAATGAAATTATTGTATACAGTGCACAGGTGCACCACAACTTGTCAAAAGTGCATATAAAGTATATGCAGTAATGTACAAATGTCTGGAAAGTGAACAGTGTATGAGTCAGATACATGCTTGCATGTGTATGGAGAGGATCAGGTGTAGTGTTGGCGAATCTCAGGAAGCATGGAAGTTTTGAAGGATGCAGTGCTCCGACAACTAACAACTGATGCCGGCAGTTTGTTCCATGCTTCAGCAACGCACACTTATGAAGCATTTTCTATTGCACATACAAACATGCACACATAGGCGGCCACACAAAATGCAACTCAGTTTAATTTGTACACACGAAACACAAACTGATGGCGCACACGCACGCACACATTGAGAAAGACAATATACATGTATATTTGAATTATATACACGCGTAAAAAACAGACGTCAGTTGACATGGAGATTGCAAAAAAATAACGCCAACATCGCTGCATGTAACAATTCTTACATGTACATACATCAAACGTACACGCACACACACACTTTGTAACATGGCTTCAAACACACACGCATTCAAATAATGTGAACATAATATGCATCCACACTGCCTGCATAAATGCACACACACCACTCCACGTACAGACGATCATATACACCTAATGAATGTACCGTCTCCTCGTCTTGTATGAGTCACTATATGTTTCATTTTGTGCTCCTTTAATCCCTAGAACGGACCGCAACGTGTCGACTTCAGTGAAGTGAAAACGATGACCACTTTACCAATCTCTTACATACAAGGCTATAACATCAGCATCAAGATTCCGCCTTTGTCTGCGGCCAAAGTAGTGGTGAAGGTCTCAAGCGATTCACCTGACCTTTCTATCTGCTCAGTACGACTAGTAGCCAAAGGATCGAATATCGGATGCGTGAAGAATATAACCACAGAAGTTCTGGAGACGAATTCCCTTCTCAGGAAATCTATTGAAGTAGATTTTGGACCCATTACGAATCTCGGTAGATTTATTGTGTTTCTTACTATCGAACTTATTGAACATCGCTCTCTCTTTTTCATGTATGTATGTATGTATGTATGTATGTATGTATGTATGTATGTATGTATGTATGTATGTATGTATGTATGTATGTATGTATGTATGTATGTATGTATGAATGTATGTATGTATGTATGTATGTATGTGTGTATGTATGTATATGTTTGTATGTATGTGTGTATGTATGTATGTGTGTTTGCATGTATGTATGTAGTATGCATGTATGTATATATGTATGTGTGTATGCATGCATGTATGTAGTATGTATGTATGTGTATGAATGCATGTCGTGTTTCTATGTATGTACGTACGTATGTAAGCATGTATGTATGTATGTATGCACCAATATACTTATATCTATTTATATACATATATTTACAAGTGTACGTACATAATTATCTCTCGACAGTATCTCTCGCTCTCTCTCTCTCTCTGTATATATATATATATAATATATATATATATATATATATATATATATATATATACATATATATGAATGCACACACATATATATATGTGTGTATGTTTGCGCGTGGGTATGTATATATGTATGTATGTCCCTAGGCATTGCACCATCCCTCTAGATTAGTCAGCAGTGCCTGTGCAGAGTTTTAGGTCCAATAAGACTTGCACGACACCTCACAGACCATCTCCACTCTGCTGACATTATCCAAAGACAAGATGGCTGGTACCAATATGAGTTACAGGCTCAGGGATGCGGGAGCACCATGATATCAAGCATAAGCAGAAGACCCCCAAAATGTCCTGTGCCATTCCCTGCATATCTGGTTTTCTATCAGAGAAGCCTTCTCCAAGTGACATGCTTCAATAAGATCTAAGGGTTGCCTCACTCCTAGAGGTCTTCCAGCTTGCCAGACACCATCCCGGAATTTCTGCTTGCTCGTGATCTTGATAGATAGTCGTTGAACTGGCACTGCGTTCATCGGTCTTTTTAACTTTTTTTTTTTAGTCCTGTTGGGTTTCTAGTAACCCTCCTCACCAGGCTAGTCTGGTGGGGTGTAAAGGTTTAGTCGCCGATGGCCCGACCATGCAACAAGTTGTACAGGGTTCCATGTTACCAGTAACACTTATGAGAGCCTTACAGGTGACCTGACATAATATATGTATATATACAGACACACGTTCACAAAAAGATATGGCATGGACTGAATACTTAAAAACTTCGCTTCACAATAATGAGATCCAGTTTCGATCCTACGTCATGAAATCTTATACAAATGCCATTTTCTAGAGCTTCAACTCAGTCTTCACTTTGTGAGGGAAAATGAGATTTGTATGTTTTATGTATGTATTCTCATGCCTATGTCCGTCTGTCTGTTTGTCTGTCTGTCTGTCTGTCTGTCTGTCTGTATGTATGTATGTATGTATCTATGTATGTATGTATGTATGAATGTATGCATGTATGTGCAGATTTGTATGTTTTATGTATGCATTCTCATACATATAACTGCATATCTAGACATGCTCATATATATTTAAATAATAAATTTCTGGAAAGTTTTACAGATTTTTACAGTTCCACTGATGGATTGGATCTGTAGTCTTCGAATCAGCATTCTCGTTTCTGGTTTTGAGAAGTCTAATTTCTCAAGATTGGCATTTAGGCAGTGTGTTACATAATCCAAAGCCCCAATAATTATAGATATAAACCTGAACTTGTAATCTGGATAGAGTAACTGCAGATTTCTCAATAGTTCAGCGTTGGTGTTCTCTTTTTCACTGATCTTCAGCTTTATTTTAACATCCGATGGGCAGCTAATTTCCACAACTGTAAACAGTTTCTCTTCTCTAACCCAAATCATTGTGTCAGGTCTGTTGTGTTTTGAGGTTTTATTGGGGTTTTCACTGGGACATTCCATCAGTATTCCTTTTTATCGTGAGTGACTATGGCTTCTACCATATTGTGGGTTCTTATTTCTTTGTCCTCGGAATTATCCTTTCGACGGATCTCGTTATACAGTGTCCTAGCTTCAACATCATGTATCATCGGTAGATAGTACCCTAATGTCATTTTCGGACAACTGCTTATGATGTGAGTGATATCTTCGGTGTTACCTTCTCAAAGTCTGTATCGGTTGTCACATTTTACTGCTTTTCCTGCATCTCTATCCCTTTTGTACATCAGGTATTTGGTTGATGTTTCCTGTTCCTGGATTGCAAACGCATACCCTTCAAAATGGGAGGTAGTAATCCGGTTATTGGTCCATGATAGACTGCTTTGATGACCGATGTTACTATCATCACGCAGCTTTCTACTAACATACCCATGCATAGTCTTCTGCTCATAAAGGCTCATCCTTTCCTCTAATGATACGTTGCGGTAGAGATGTACGACATCTTTGGGCATGTATTCTAGGTTATCAGAGAAAGAATGTTGCTCAAAGAGCTGCCTTCCAGGTATTATGATGCTATCAGCCTCATCTATGCAAACTTGGTCAAGGGATGCACTTCGACGCTTTCTGGTTAAAAGATGTTGCCGAAGGGATATGATGCCTCTGCTGCTTTGTTTTCGTTTTAGGCAGAGGCCGTCTACGTCACTGTTTATGTGGAAATTACGTGTGCTTGTTAGTAGATTCCCTATTTTCACATCAATGGCTCGGATCTCATCAAGCGTCCAATCAAGCAGCCTAAATGTTGCTATGGGTACTGTCACTGCACACATAATGTGGGTCACTGTTTTAATGAATGCAGAGAGTGCTGAGGTCCAAATTTTCTTTATTCGGCTGTAATATTCTTTAGTGTAATATTCTTTTGTTACAGGTGCCATTGTAAGATATATTTTCATCCACCTCGAGATACCTGTAGCATTCCTCGTCAAATACAATGGAAACAGTGAAATCATTGATGGAGATGTTACTAGTCTGGTTTATAGTTTTCCTCAATTTTCACAGTCATATAACAACATTTATCCTGACCAAACTCCAACCCAACATCCTTTGAGAATGTTGTAACTAGGTCAAGGCTCTTTTTCATCTCATGCGTATTCTTTACATAAAGTCTTAAGTCATCCACAAAGAAACTGTGTAATTTTGGTTTCCTTGCGAACCAGTGAGATATCTATCAGACTTCCTTAACACGAATAAAAAAGGGTTTACAAAAAGTATAAACAACATCACAAAGTGGCTGTCTCCTTGGATTATATGCCTTTACGATACTGTATTCTATCAGTGATAATACAGTCACCCTTTGTGTTTAAATTCACGATGGTGACCCACGATGAAGTCAAGTCAGTTATAACTTTGACTATTCTCACTAGAACTTTAGCAAGTTGAAGGGCTTCTAGCATCCATGTGTGGAGAACAGAGTCAAAGGCTTTCTTGTAGTCCAGCCACATTTAAACTAGGTTCCTCCTATGCTCTCGCACCTTTGACATCACAGTTTTGTTGATTAACAATTGCACGGCATATCCCCAGACTCCCTTCTTCCCAGCTGCTTGTTCTGTTGCGATAATGTTGTTGGTTTCACAATGGTCCTGAAAGAAGAGGTTTAAATATGCTATATATATCTTACACATTAAGTTCTGGCGTGCAGTTGGCCGGTAGTTTTTGCCATGTGGGTGGTTCTGCATTTGGGGATCAATTTTGTATCTGCCAGAGCTAGTCAGTGTGGTATGCTACTGTTCCCAATGAGAGATTACTGGTATAGATTGATAAGATATGCTCGGTAGAATGTTTGCTTCTTGTACTAATGTTCAACAATCAAGTCTCTTCCAGGTGCTTTTTCCATTCTGGAGTTTCTGGATCACAGTTGCAAGACTTTCACCATCAATGTTGTATGTTTTGCATTTAACGCCGGAGCAATAACTTTTTCGGATTTCTTCCAGACACAGAGAATCTTGGTTAAATTCTTTCTCTTCACTCCAGATTCCCCTCGAGAAGCAGTTTATATATGTATGTATGTATGTATGTATGTATGTATGTATGTATGTATGTATGTATGTATGTATGTATGTATGTATGTATGTATGCATGTATGTATGTGTGTATGTATGTATGTATATATATATATATATATATATATATATATATAGGTAATACTAAGCAATAAAGGGTTTAGCAACGAATTGCCTTACCACATACCGAATTTAGAAATAGCAGTCAAAGAGTTATAGCTATTTCTTCTACTAAAAAGGGAGATCTCAGTAAAAACAGCAATTGGAAGGCAGACACAAACAGGTAAGAGAGAATGAATTGACGGCAATCTATCATACAATTTTAAGTTATCTACGGACGTACGTTTCGAAATCAAGTTTTTATATATATATATATATATATATATATATACATGTATGTGTATATATATATACATATATATATATATATATATATATATATATATATATATACATGTATATATATATATATATATATATATATATAGATATAGATGTATATATATATATATATATATGTAAATTTCAGGGCCCCATGGAATCCACCAGAGCATTAACTTTGATAAAAGCACTGTAATACTACAAGCGTTGGTCAGTTTTAAAACTGCTTCGACAGGTAATTTGAACATAGATGTCACACTGGGCACTAGGCCTCCCATTACCAAAACATACGCATTAACATCAACTGCAAATGCAACCGGCGCCAATTATGTAAGTTTTTTTAATCTTCTTTTTACAATCAATGAAAAAATCTCGATTTAATTAATTTTATAATTACTTTTTGTATTTTTGTAAAAACTGATAGTGGATTCTAAGGCCTCCATAACTCCACGGTCTCTTTTGCATACCACCCTAAGCTGATTTCCTCTGCTTCGATACAATCCTAGCGACTGATCGAACCTCTCCCACCCTTTCTTCCAGGAAAAGCACAGTCTAACGGCGTGACTCTTCGGCGGAAGGTTCCGTGCACTGTCAACATTTCATCTGAGACAGAATCTATCAATTTCGCTAATTCTGTGGAGGCTTCCAGAGTATGTTACGATCTTGCTATTTCACTCATTGTTCGACCGTGGTCGAGACAATGGAATTTACTATACTACGCCAGACTTCACGGTCCATCATAGCATTACGGAGGTCCTGTTGCTGGATGCCTGTAACCCTGGAGATTACATCAGGGTAGGAGTGTGTGCGCCTTCTGGTATCGCGAGCAGATGGCTTCCAGAGGAGAAGAGTAGAGATTACCTCGCTTTCAGCTCTACAACAATGTCCAGTAAACTGGACTCTTCTACCTTTCACAAGAGATGATACAGGTGGTAATTTCCCATATATATGTACTTTGGTTGGATGACGCTTCCACGAGAGATTTTGAGCTCTCATAAGGAGGCGAGTGTAAGTTCCATCCAACCACCTCTCGAGCTTCTTTGATAACGTCCAGGTTTCTGAGCCATATAGTAGAATTGGTTCGACTGTGGCTTTGAAGATTTTAAGTTTGAAATCTCTACTTAGATTTGATGACCAGATCTAATGCATATCATTACAGGCTGACCAGGCCATACCCTTTCTAGTTAGAAAATCTGGATTAACTTTATGATCGAGTGAAATAGTCAAGATGCTGGCATCTGCACTGGTACATTAAACGAGTGATGGATGTTATATTGAAAAGGAAAACTCCAGGAGCAAAAAGTCTCAAAATCTTATCTCACTTGATTACTCTGTCATTGTTCTGGAGACACTATATTATTCTTTCTCTAAAAAGCCTATTCATTTGAAGAATTCACTATTAGAAATGATGAGGTAGAATGAGGCTATTGGTATTAATGGCTTTCGCGTAAAAAGTGATTTCTTCCAAATTCAAGCCTAAACATTTACTTTGGCCCCATTCCATCCCTTTATTATTACTGGATCTCTAAGGTTGCGAGCTGGCAGTATTGTTAGCACGTCGGGCAAAATGCTTAGCGGCATTTCGTCCGACTTTACGTTCTGAGTTCAAATGCCGCCGAAGTCGAATTTGCCTTTTATCCTTTCGGAGTCGGTAAATTAAGTATCAGTGATAAACTGAGGACGATGTAATCGACTATTCCCCTCCCCTCAAATTTTAGGCTTTGTGCCTTTAGTAGAAAAGATTATTACTGTATCTTTGTGTATGAATTTGGATTTCTTTATTTATTGAACAGACTAATGTAGTGCAAAATGTATTGAGTTTTGTGGCACCCATTGCAAATAGAACCAGTACAGATGTGAACAAAGGGGAAGCGAAAAGAGTGGTCATACAGTTTTATGTCTCCCCAGAGACATTCCAAGGCATGAAATTTCAAACGAGAGTCGACAAAATTGGAATGGTTGAAATTTGTGACTACAATATCATTCATTCTGGTGTCAACATACCTTGTTTGGACCGGACGCTAATTAAAGGACAAAATATTTCAAAGTAAGTTTTTTTCGTATCACAAGGATCCCGTGCGCACGCACCCATCCATTTCAAATTGAGGCTTCAGGTAAGAAATCGAGTTTAGTTCTTCAAGGAATAAAGCAATAATTATTATATTCGTGTGCGTGGTGTGTATGAATGTATAACACCACCACCACCACCACCACCACCACCACCACTACCACCACCATCATCATCATCATCATTGTTTTTATATCTATTTTGCCATGCTTGCAAGCGTCAGGTGGAATTCATTGAATCAGATTTCCTAAAGCCAGGATATGCTTCCTGTTGCCAACCCTCGAGTATTCCTGAATAAGGTAATGGTTCTCTATGGGCAGACATGTTTTCCCAGAAGACTGGAAACGAAGGAAACTGAACACACACACACACACACACACACACACACACACGCATACACACACACACACACACCACACACACACACACACATACCACGCCTACACTCATATATGCATATCAGGGGTGCTGAAAAGCTCCTGGCTTTGGGTAAAGGAAAATACAGGAGGATCCGTTAATTATGATTTCATTCAACCTATTCCCCATCCCAGATTCACACACTTATTGTGGCGGTCCTTCAATTTTTCTAAGACCTGCAAAAGACATCGGAGTTTGGGCCCTTAATCAACCTTTCGGGATCTTCTTAAAGCCAGAAACATTTCGGTGCCCCTCCTATTTATACAAATAGATCAGGTGATTACCTGACCGATCAGGCTATCACATGTTACGCATTGCTGGTCACGTTGCGCAACATGGATATACGAGTGTTTATGTGTGTATATGTGTATGTGCATGTGTGTATGTGTGTGTGTGTTTGTGTGTGTGCTTGGGTACACACATGTATGTATATCTGTCACATCTGTGATTGAAAGATCATATCTGCATGTTGGAAATCCAATAGAAACAGATGCCTTGGCTGGACCAGGGGGAATGACTGGTACTACCATAGTGTATCTCTGCGTTGAAATCGTTTGGCTGTTGTTTCTCGAAAGCTTTGTAAATCACATAAAGGCACTCTTCACTAGAAGATACCACGATCTAGTCGTGCTTTCTCGTATTATAAATAGACTTTTGCATTCTCCGGCTTTGTCATGGATTGGAGTCTCCAAAGTACCTTCCATATTGAAAATAACTTTCATATCGTTTTTTTTTTCTTATTGTTTCAAAATTTCAGGGAAGAATGGAAGATCGAAGCGAATATTTGTTCGTGGCCAGTCAATGAGGAAGATCCGGAGAGTAACAAGGTGAGTTCAAAATAATTCTAAATAGCATTTAAAATTGGTTGTAATTGCAAATTTGTATTATTCTAGGTTTAGAACAAAATCGGTGGCGTTGACAACATTGCTTTATGGAATTGGAACTTAAACTCTACCTCGAGTACATCAATCAGCTTGATGGTTTTCATGTGCGATGCTTGCGTACAATCTCCAACATAAAACCTTGTGACCATATTCCTAACATTGAGGTACCAGCAAAATGCATTGAAGCCATCCTCATCAGAACACAGCTTGGATGGTCAGGTCGTCTCTCATGTATGAATGATATCAGAAATCCGAAGTGATTCCATCATATATATATATATATATATATATATATACATACACCACATATATATATTATATATATATATATATAATACATACACATATATATATATATATATATATATATATATATATACATACACATATATATATTATATATATATATATATATATACATACACATATATATATATATATATATACATACACACATATATATATATATATTATATATATATACATACACATATATATATATATATATATATACATATATATATATATATATATATATATGCATACACATATATATATATACATACATATATATATATATATATATATATACATATATATATATACATACATATATATATATATATAATATATTATACATATATATATATATATATATATATATATACATATATTTATATAATATATATACATATATTATATATATATTATATATATATATATATTATATATATATATATATATATATAATATATGTGTATAAATATATATGTGTGTGCGTGTGTGAAAGAAAGCTTGAAAATGCAATTTTAAAGATGTTTATTGACTTGACCGGTTTCACTTTTTTAGAAAAGATTGTCAAAAGTAAAATGTAAAGCTTTGTATGAGCTTTGTTGTGTTAAGTACTGGTTGTCACCAAAGTATTAAAATACAGTTATGCATTCATTGATAATAATAAGAAAATGTTAAAAACAGTTCACAAGAAAGTATTCAGAACGAAACTACAATAAGTATTATGAGTTCAATAAAAATCATGTTTGTTTGGTAGAATATATATATAGTGTTCCCCAGGGAACTGTTTTGGGTCCGCTACTCTTCATAATTTATGTAAACGACCTTTCCAGTGTCGTACATCACTGCAAAGTGAAAATATTCGCTGATGACACTAAGCTCCAGCAAATCGTCAATGAAGAAGCAGACCGAACTCAACTCCAGTCTGACCTATATGCTGTGAGTCAATGGGCAGACAGAAACAAAATGCAACTGAATGAGGGAAATTTTGAGTTGATGCATTTTGGAAGAAATTCCTCACTAAAACAACCATACTCTCTTCCTTCAGGGGAACCGCTCACAGCCTCTAACAATATCAGAGACCTGGGTGTAATTGTTGATGACGATCTCAGTTGGAGTGCACACATCAACAAGAAGGTCGATACAGCTCGTAGGATGAGTTCCTGGATCTTAAGAACTTTCCGGTCCAGAGAACAAGGTGTCATCATACCACTTTTTTCATCCTTTGTACGGCCACACCTTGAATACTGCTGCCCACTGTGGTCTCCTCACACAAGACAAAACATCTCCAGAATTGAGTCACCCCAGAGGGCTCTCACTAAACAAATTGAAGGCATGGCTGCTCTCGACTATTGGGATCGCCTTAAAGCCTTGAAACTTTACTCCCTCCAGCGTCGCCGTGAGCGGTACATCATTTGTACGATGTGGAAAATATACCGCCAACTTTGCCCAAACGACCTAAACATTAGCTTCAAGGTTCATCCGAGACTTGGACCACGGGCTATACGTCCCCTGCCAAATTCAAGATCACAACATACATGTACACTGCAACATAATTTCTTTTCCTCAACAGGCCCTGCTCTATTTAACATTGTCCCGAGGGAGATCAAAGATGAAAAGGATCCCATCAACTTCAAACAGAGTCTGGATAGATTCCTTCAAAGAATACCAGACAAGCCACCCATAATTGGATACAACTCACCCAACAAGAACTCACTACTTGAACAAAACTGGATACAACTCACCCAACAAGAACTCACTACTTGAACAAAACTTGACTTAAACAGGATTCGAATAATCCTATCAGGTGGTGCTATTAAGTTAGACATGGCCTGGACCAATCTCTGGTCGAAACATATCTAAGTTTTATCTAGAGGAATAACTGACGTGTACGTCTGACATTTTCTGTCTTGTGTATAGCTAAGGAATGCTTGCTATTTTAAGAGATAGTATGTGAGGTTGGTTGGGGAAGAAAGAGCAATGTGGAATCAAAAGGATTTTTTTTGTTTCTGAGTTAGTCTGTCATGGTTCAGTGGTTTTTGAGACTAGTCTTAGAGGTCATAATGGTGTGAGTGTGTGTGTCTCTGTGCACGTCTCTGTGTGTGTATATACATTAGCTTGTGTTTTACTAAAAAAGTCAAACCGGTCAAGTTAAAATTGCATTTTCAAACCTTCTTTCCTATATATATTTTCATTCATGCGGTGCCTTACAACTTTACTTTGTTATATATATGTATATGTTTATATATATGTATATATATATACGTATATATATAAATGTATATATATGTATATATATATATGCATATATATATATATATAAATGTATATATATGTATATATATATATGCATATATATATATATATATATGTGTATAAATATATGTATATATATATGTCTATATATATGCAAATATATATGCAAATATATATATATTTATATATGTATATATACATATATATGTGTGTATGTGAGTGATACATATATGATATATGTGTGTTTGTATGTCTGTGTATTCTCTGTTTCCCAAAGGTTCAAGTAGAAGCTATCGTCAAAGTGCCCAAGGACAGCGCCATCCCATTAAACGACGTGATTAGTGTTATAACTGATATTTACATCAACGATTCTCTGGTGGAGACCTCACAAGTGCAGCTCACCGTGGTCGATGCATTTACAGAAGACTTCATGGATTGGGTTCGTATAGTTCCATTATATGTGACAAACCGTTGCCTGGTTTTCCTATGTAATTCACTTTGTTGTCAATGTCTGTGTCATAGAAGGACTTATACTGACCTCTGTGATTTGGCTTTTGCTTCTGTATCTGCATTCTAAAATTGAACGTTTATATCTGTCCATCCATGTCAGATATCTATCCATCCATGTTATATATATATATATATATATATATATATATATATATATATATATATATATATATATATAATATATATAAAACTGCTATTTTATCCCACACAGGAGTTCGTATGATTGTGTATTTGTATATATTAATCAATGAAATTCCAACTTAGTCTGATTCTTATGTTTTATATTTTGCAATTTTTACAATTTTACAATATTTACATAAACTTGTACTTTCATGTGTTACGCAGCCATCAATATATATATATATAATATAAATTAAAAACAGAGCACAAACGATTTTGCAGTACACGTGTTTCAAGCTTTATAAACAATCCGTTATTACATCAGTGTATTATTGATATAAAAGATGGCTTAAAGCACTCTTCAGCTGCAAACATTATTAGTCCAAAGATTACATCACGGTATAAAAGGTACACATAGTATTACCCGTTATGATAGGTTTATCATATCTCCTTGAAAAAGTAAATTTGTACAATTTTATAAATGTGTAAATGTAAAAAGATTCATTGGATTTCAAAAATCTACCCATACTGTACCACCATTCAGCATAGAGTACCTACTTGATATATATATGTATGTATGTATGTAGTATGTATGTATGTATGTATGTATGTATGTATATATATATATATATATATATATATATATAATATATATATATATATATATATATATATATATATATATATATAGGCATGTATGTGTGTGTGTGTGTGTGTGTGTATACGAGGGGGTACTCAAAAGAAATCGGAAATTTGCAGTATTATTTTATTCACTTTTATCGCCTTCAGCGTATCCTTCAAACGGTTCAGATGCGTTTTCCACAGTTTTTATTCGTTCGAGAGGTCGATGGTCACCCTGAACGCGGTTGGTCCGCAAGGGACAAATGAGCATTCCTAAACCGTGAAAACCACTTATAAACTTGTGTTTTGCTCATGGCATCATGGCAGCGGCCTTGTCAGCTGTTTGAGGCTGGACAACTGTTTCGGCCGCTGTTTTCCCAGCGGAAATCAAAATTTCACGGAAGCATGCTGTTCCTTGGTTTCAGCCATCTCAAAGATCGACAATCAGGAGAGAAACATTGCACCGCGACTTTACTCGGTAGAGCTGAGGGTTGCATCAAGTGCGTTCTAGCGGCGGAAACCTGAATTACAACAGGCTTGCCCCACAGAGGACGTTTCCGGTTACTTATGGGTACCTCCACGCATATATATATATGTGTGTGTATGTGTGTGTGTGTGTGTGAAGGTGCATGGCTCAATGGTTAAAGCGTCGGGCTCACAATCATGAGGTAGTAAGTTCGCTTCTCGCACCGGATTGTGTGTCGACAAGCAACCAACCCCCTGCCGGAGCCTCGTGGAGCTTTGGGTGTTTTCACTCAATAAACACACGCAACGCCCGGTCTGGGAATCGAAACCGCGATCCTCCGACCACGAGTTTGCTGCCCTAACGACTGGGCCATTGCGCCTCTACACACACACACATATATATATGTGTGTGTGTGTGTGTATGCATCTCTTTTACTCTCTCTTTTACTCTTTTACTTGCTTCAGTCATTTGACTGGTCTTTGCTGGAGAACCGTCTTGCAGCGTTTATCTCTTCTGGGGACCCCATTTCCCCCCAATTACTTGTGTGTTCGATGATTTCTTTAATGTTTGTCTGATGTCTAACAGTTCAATTTTGTTTTACATTGTAGATGACGAATGACAACACAACAAATTTTATAAGTCTTTCTGGAACACCAGTTACGAGCGCTGCGATTGGAGAAGTCTTTGATTTGAATATAAACTTATCCATTCCAGTTAATTCAACAAGCCTTGTTAAATTCAATGTTTCTGTACCAGTGAGCGAAACTGCACGTATGACCATACAAGATATTAAATACAATGGCTCAGACGAAGATATTGCTTGCCAAGACTTCGCTGAAGCTAATTATGCCTCAACCAAAAGTACCAGTCAAATGGATATGGGCGAAATGGATTTTGGTATTGTCACTAATACAGGTAGGAGGCTGTGTGGCAGATATTTTAATAACAATAGCTGGCAAGAGATACGATAGACAAAGAATTGGGATGGGTGAGTGGATAAATTCACATGCGTGTAAAAGGAGAGTGATACATTGTTAGAGCTACGGGTGGAGCTAGTGAATGGTAAACAAGAATGAAGACGTACCACGAACTCATTTAAATAACAACAATACCATAAATGTTTGCAATGGAAATTTTTTCATCAATTCAAATAATTTCAATGCAAGAATTTGTTACTCTTATTATAAATCGCAAAAAGGTGGTGAGCTTGCAGAACCATTTGCTTATTGCATCAAACGGCATTTTGTCTGTCTTTATGTTCTGAGCTCAAAATCCGCCACGGTTGATTTGCCTTTCGTCCTTTCGGGGTCGAATAGCTAAGTGTCAGTCAAGATCAGGGATCAATGTAATCAACTTCCTTTCTCCCCTCAAAACCCCCCAGACCTGCACCAACATTAAGAGCCATTATTAAAAATCGCAAAAGGACAGAATACTGGCTTGGTCGTTCGCATCTAGAAACAAAAATGCATTATGGTATTTGTTCTATATTTTTACGTTTTAAGTTTAAGTCCTGCCGAGGACAACTTATTTTATCTTTTAAGATCAAAAAAATAAAGGACCAGTTACGTATTGGTATTGATACTATCATCTAACCCGTCTCATAAAAATTGTTTTAGAACTAGTACCAAAATTATTACTATTATTATTATTATTATTATTATTATTATTATTAGTATTAGTATTATTATTGTTACTACTACTACTACTACTACTACTACTACTACTACTACTATTATTATTATTTTCTTCTTTCAATCTTGCTTCTATTTCTTGCCGAGTGTCTTCCCGACACCTAAGGCAAAGAAAAACACTGCATCAACTGGTAGACCATCAAAACAAAGTCATGTGATAGAAAAGGCTGGGGGAGAAAGAAGGAAAAGAGAAAAAAAGGAAACAAGAAAACAAAGAAAATAAATGGGGAAAAGGAAAGAAAATTCACAGCAACAATGCTCTTCGCAATACGTAGGATGTCCTAGTTAAGGCCATCTTGTGCACTTCCTGCATGGATGGTAAGCCAGGAAAGATCCTCAAAAAATTTTCAGTTCCTTTTTTGATCATTCCAAGAACTCCTACAATTATTCGTATTGCAACCATCTTGAGATGCCACAATCAGAATTTCAATCAGAATATCTTTATACTTTCTGAGTTTATCAAATTCTTTTGCCAAAGCATACGATATGATAACACACTCCTGAATAATATGAAGAATGGAAATGAATGGAGTAGCAGAGAATATGAGAAGCCTTATCGGAACAGCATGAAATGATGGAAAAGGAATTGGCAGCAGGTAAGCAGGTACTAGGGAGGGAGGTGAAAGCCAAAAGAGGAATCTTTCAGTGGGAGGGTGTGTCCCCACTGATATTCGTGCTAGGAATGATCCCCTTGAGTAAAAATACTATAGAAAGCAAAGTTGGGGTATAATCTGGGAAGAGGTAAGGGAAAACTAAACCATTAGCTTTTCATGGACGACCTGAAGCTATTCACAAAAACTGAGACAGAACTGGACAGCCTAGTCCAGTCTGTGCGGATTTTCTCCAATGATATTAAGATGGAGTTTGGGATCTCAAAATTCCTACGATGGTGATGAGCCGATGAAAGCTTGGCAGTAGAGAAGGCATAGGGTTGCCAAGTGGTGAAAGGATGAAGGCAATTCAACCTGAGACCAGCTATAAATACCTGGGAATACTTGAGGCAGATGGAATCAAACACCACCACAAAAACAGAATACCAGAGGCAAGTGAGAAAAACAGTGACTTCAAAGCTGAATACTGGAAACATAATTTCGGAAATATATTCGCGCGGAGTCGCAGTAGTTCGGTATGGCGTTGGAATCCGGAAGTGGACAGAGGATGAGCTAAAGGAGAAGGACAGGAAGTCAAGAAAGCTCCTAACGATGCATGGAGCCGAACATCCACGTGCAGACACTGATCGCTTATACATGAAGAGAGCAAATGGAGGAAGAGATCTGATAAGTGTGGAAGACTGCATGAGTATCGAAATCGAGAGCTTAATGAGATACCTAACCCAAAGTAAGGAAACCTTGCCAGTGAGAGTTAGGAACGAGGGAGTATTGAGAGCAGAGAAAAATGGAAAAATCAACGGAAGGAGTACAAAAATGACATGAAGAAGAATTATGCAACAAGCGCAAAAATGAACTACATAATCAATTCTATGTAACCACATCAGAAGTTGCTGGGAAAAATAGGCGGGATTGGTTGATGAAAGGAACCCGAGTAAAAGAGACCGAAAGCACTATACTGACAGTGTAGGACCACGAACTTGAGGGTCAACCTGAGGAATGAGCAAGTGTCTCCGCTGTGCCGCATCTGCTATAGAGTGGAAGAAACCATTGTCCATATCACGAACGAATGCATTGGAGTTTCCTAAATCTACTACAAGTTGTAATGACACGACCAGGTAGCGAAAGTGCCACATTGGGAACTGCAAAAAGTGGGGGCTAGAGAGAGGCAAGACGTGGTATGAGCACAAGCTGCAGAGGGTGGCGGAGTCAGAGACTAGCAAAATACTCTGGGGGTTCCCAATCCAAACAGGTCAAGTACAAGAGCATAACAGACCGGACTTGGTGGCGGTGGAGAAGGAGCATCACATATGCTATATAGTTGCAGTTGCATGCCCCTTTGACCCGCGAGAAGTCAAGAAGGAAGGTGAAAAGATAGATACAACCCCCTGAAATACGAAAAAGCCCTGCTATGGAAAACAAAGAAGGTTAAGATAGTGCCAATAATTGTTGGGTATTTGGGAACAGTATCAGGAGGCACCAAGAGGAACATAAAGGAAATCGGAGTAGATCTGTTACAAAAGTTTTGCCTCCTTGGCACGGCTAGAATAACCAGGAAAGTATTAGATAGCTGAAAAGAACAGATAGCATGGTACCATGAGCTGCAGGTACGCATGGAAGACTTCAGGAGCTCCAACAAAACCTGTGATAAAGTGAAAATAATAATAATAATAATAACAATAATAATAATAATAATGATAATAATAATAATAATAATAATAATAACAGCCCTGATGCAGTACCAGGCAGTGGCTCTCATTGCTCTTGATCTTAACTGATTGGAAGTGTTATCATGTACATTGTTTTGTCTTGGTATAAAAGATGGGCTACAGCAAATATTCTGCACAATACCACAGATTTGCTTGTCAGTTATTTGACCTTAACCAGTTGAGCATGTCCCTTAGTGGCTGACGATATGTGCATCTCTGATCACAAGCAGGAGTAGTGAGGGAGCATCATAGCCATGTGTTGAGAGGGATTCTTTGGGGTTTGAATAATTCCCCTTTGGAAACATGGGTGTTTCGTTCAGCATCCTTAAAGAACCCTTATTCGGGGACCTTTTGAGCGGATTGGGCTATTTTAACTGGGCCTCACCTGCAAGGTCATGCGCTATTTATCTTGATATGAGATCAACATGTCGCGCACATATGGTTGTGATGCATGTGTCTGGTGTACCCTTATCAGACGGGTAACCATGATGGGTATACTGATGTTCATATATTTTACCACAGTGTCACTTTGGTGGCATGCACTGCTCTCTCACTCACTAATAATAATAATAATAATAATGATAATAATAATAATAATAATAATAATAATAATAATAATAATAATAATAATAATAATAATAATACATTTCCTTATCCGGTTCTCGTTTTTACCTTCTTAGGTGTAAGCCGCCGAATATTGCAACAAGAGGAGCTATATTTCAGTACAATTCATGTTATTTTAACATTACAAATGGCAGATGCCAAGGACAATATAGATCAAGCAGAGCAGAACATTACGATGGAACTTCGAGTGGGTAGTTTTACCGGTACTCTTTATCATATTGTGAAAGTCAATAGAAATGCTAATAATGCTCCGAAAATATACTTTGAGGCCGGCTTTAACGATACGGGAAGACCTTTGTTGTACGTACAATATTTTGAATCTTTTTATAATTTTCATTTGCAGATCAAGTTTGTAAGTGTATGTGACAGTAAGTGTATTTTATTGATGGTATTTAAGGTCAAAATCCGCACTGAGTGAGTAGGCCTATAATAAAAACTTTCCCTCCAGCGGACGTCCCTTCAGTGTTTGTATATATATATATATATATATATATAACATTAAGATTGTTGAAAATCTAGGGAACTCCGTCAGATCACCACTATGTAGGACGTACTCCTTTGAGAATACGATATGCACCAATGATAACTGCATGCCAGTTAGGATTAGCCCTGGCATTAACTGTAGAACTCGAAATGTAGTTTACAGCATCAGATGCATAGAAGGTGCTTGTAAAGTCCTGAACATGGCGTACATATGGCAGACATCTAGGAGCATTGCGGAACGAATGAATGAACATTTGCGACAATATGACGACAAAAAACAGTCCTCCATACTCTACCAACATGGAGGTAAGCTAGGTTAACTTGACATCCGCATCTTATCCAAACACCCTACGATGGTGATGAGCCGATGAAAGCTTGGCAGTAGAGAAGGCATAGGGTTGCCAAGTGGTGAAAGGATGAAGGCAATTCAACCTGAGACCAGCTATAAATACCTGGGAATACTTGAGGCAGATGGAATCAAACACCACCACAAAAACAGAATACCAGAGGCAAGTGAGAAAAACAGTGACTTCAAAGCTGAATACTGGAAACATAATTTCGGAAATATATTCGCGCGGAGTCGCAGTAGTTCGGTATGGCGTTGGAATCCGGAAGTGGACAGAGGATGAGCTAAAGGAGAAGGACAGGAAGTCAAGAAAGCTCCTAACGATGCATGGAGCCGAACATCCACGTGCAGACACTGATCGCTTATACATGAAGAGAGCAAATGGAGGAAGAGATCTGATAAGTGTGGAAGACTGCATGAGTATCGAAATCGAGAGCTTAATGAGATACCTAACCCAAAGTAAGGAAACCTTGCCAGTGAGAGTTAGGAACGAGGGAGTATTGAGAGCAGAGAAAAATGGAAAAATCAACGGAAGGAGTACAAAAATGACATGAAGAAGAATTATGCAACAAGCGCAAAAATGAACTACATAATCAATTCTATGTAACCACATCAGAAGTTGCTGGGAAAAATAGGCGGAGCATTGCGGAACGAATGAATGAACATTTGCGACAATATGACGACAAAAAACAGTCCTCCATACTCTACCAACATGGAGGTAAGCTAGGTTAACTTGACATCCACATCTTATCCAAACACCCAAAGGACCCAACACTCAGACAAATACGGGAGTACGTCCTCATAAATGAAACCTCCCCAATACTAAACAGCAAATATACATAGTAGATATAATACCCCCATACCCACAGTTTACACAGGTAGAGTAGAATAGTTAGTGGGCTGTTATGTAGGTGTATGTATGTATATATATATATATATATATATATATATAATATATATATATATATATATATATAAACAACTTATAAATGAGGGCATAAGTTGTTATAAATTTAACCTTTAAAGGTATTTTTTAATATATTTTATTTTAAAAAATTTTATCTAGTTTCAGCTCACGAGCTGTGGCCATGCTGGGGCACTGCCATGCTGGCCATTGATAAATTTTTTTTTTCGAAAACTTTTTATCCTACATTAAATATATATATATATATATATATATATATATATACATACACATATGTAGAAAGATGTATGCGTGGGTGGGTGGGCGTATGAATATATAATATATATATATATATATATATATGTATATGTACATGTATGTAAGCATATGGATATGAAAGTAAACAGATCAACATACAGACGTTGATCTGAACATAAGTTGTATGAACAAACATGCACACATACGCAAATGAAGACTGAAACACATGACCATACACACACACACACACACACTTTACTTCACACAAGGACACATATGGAGTCACACGTGCACACATATGGGGATGCACATCCAAGGACAAAAAAGGCTTTATCGATCGCATTCTCACCTGGAATCGATTTTTGTAATTTTTACAAGACTTATACACTCCCTGATACCATCGGTATCTACATATCAGATTTGAGCGCAATCGGATGGAGGATGCCCGAGATCCTAGAAGGCACACAGACAGAACGGATTTTATATAAGATATATATATATATATATAAATCCCAAGGCTGTATAGATATTAGAGCATATGCTTGGGGTCCAGAGGTAAGCAGGTCTGGCCCGGCAGGTGTCCCACGGTGTCGCGGCTTGGGCTCGGTCGTTATCCTGCCACTGCGTGCGGCAACAAAAACAAAAGTTTCCATGAATATTGGATGCTGGAACGTAAGAACATTATTAGATTCAAAATCAAATGAAAAAAAAATCTGTTCTTATTAAAGAGAGGCAAAGGTATGTAATGGACATTGTAGCATTGTCAGAGACTAGATTTCTTGGGCAAAGTAGCTTTACCAGTGGCTACACATTTTATTGGAGTGGGAAAGAAAAAAACTAAAATTGCAAAAAAGAAAGTAATGTTGCTTTTGCTCTGAAAACCTCCTTGGTTGATAAACTAGAGGAACTGCCATACACTGTAAAAAGTGGGGCTGTAACACTTGTTAGCCTTTATGCACAAACTATGAATGCAAGTGAAAATGAAAAGCTCTCCTTTTATGATGTGCTGAAAGAAAATATCAGCAAAATTCCACATGAGGATAAAATTATCATATTGGACGGTTTTAATGCTAGATTTGTTAAAGATCGGGAGACATGGGGTGTGATTGGATGACACGGAGTGGGAAATTGTAAGAGCAATGTTTTTTGTTACAGATGTGTTCTGAGCTGAATCTATTTATTATAAGCACTGCTTTTTCGCAAAAAGATAAGGTCAAAACTATATGGATGCACCCTAGTTCAAAACAATGGCACCTGAATAACTGACTCTATGATAACTAGAAAGCGAGATAAGGGAGATTTCTGTATAGTGCAGTTCATGCGGGGAGCGGCATGTTGGACAGTTCATTGCTTGGTTCGTGGGAAGATCAATTTTGTTGAAGCCAAAAAGTCGACAAAGTGGCACTGACATCCCTAAACGTCCGAGTGTGAATCTCCTTAAGGACAAAACAGGATAGAATTTCGGCAGAAAACCGATGAGTGGATGGACTTCAGAGGAGAACTATAAAATTTAAGTAAAGAAATTTTAGGAGTAAAGAAGAAGAAACATCAAGATTGGTTTGATGAAAGTGATGGGAATTCATTACTAGCAAATAATTCTGACCAAAATAGAACTTTTTTCAAAGCGATAAAAGCAGATGTGCAAAGAAAGATTCAAAGCATGCAGGATACTTAGTGGCGGAAGAAAGCAGAAGAGACAGAGGCTGCTTCCAATGTTAAGAACACTAAGTTAATATATACTCCTCTTCATGTTGCATTAAGCGCAAATATTTCTTTATAAACAATGTTTTTTTTGTTTTATTTCGGGTTGCATAAGCAGAACGATTTGCTTTTGCTTCCACACATGATGCTCCTACATAAAGTTGGCCATGTGAAAAGCATGGTTGTTCAAGTTGCATTCCAGCAAGTTTTAGGGTTTGGCCCCTGAGTTTTATTAATGCTGATGGTAAAAGAAACACGGATAGGAAAATGTAACTGTTTTAATTGGAATGGGACATTAGATGGTATAACTGGTATACGAGGAATGACGACGGTTTCATCTTTACCAAAACCAGTGAGAATATTTGCCTCAATGCAGTTCCTCATGAGTTTGTGCACAATTAATCTTTTACCATTGCATGATTTTGGTTGAGACAAATTATGTAATAGCATAATAGGAGCCCATTTTTCAACTAAAGGCCATGAGGAGCTGTACTTGGTGGTTCTAATGAGTTCAAAAATTCGATGGGGTAATTAACAATATCCTGGTCACCAACCCTGTCAATTGGGTTATAAGTGACAGCTTCTCCTTGAAGTTTATTCAATATCATATTATTAATGCTTTGTACAGCAAAATTATTTTGAGCCTGAATAACTTGCTCCCATATCCAACCCGCATTGTTGTAATTATGAAGAAGATTCGGAGAGATTTCATCCACTAAAATCATTGACGGAATCAATTGAATTACATGTTGGAGTGAGTGTAAGGAACTGTACTTCATCAATTGGAATTCTCCCTTCTCCAAGTTCCAGAAGCTTCTCCGTAAATTGTCCCGCTGATTGATCTCTTTGTCGGAAGATGAAGTGTTTTCACATGATGCTAAAATACCGAAAACTTTATTGAAGCTTCGACTTTTGTTCCTCTTGGAACAACTCGTAGTGTTTGTCGGAAGTCTCCTGACAATAATACTGTGACAATTCCCATCGTGGAATTACAATGCCACAACCAGTGAGCATCTTTGCCTCAATGTAGTTCCGCATAGGTTTCTGCACAGAGTTTCTTCATAGTGCTGTACCATTGCACAATTTTTGTTGAGACAAATTAGGCAATAACGTAACAGGAGATATAGAAAAGGCACAAACACACAAACGGACAGAATCTCTCATTTACATATATGTATATATATATATTATATATAATATATATATATATATATATATATATATATATATATATATATATATAACGGAAGTTTTATGAAAATAAACAAAAGACGAAGGCAGGTGGAATACAAACAAACAATTGCATTAGTATGGCGCTCAGGAATATAAATAAAACAAGTCTTTTACGTTTCGAGCCTACGCTCTTCAACAGGAAGATACACAGAAAAGAAACACAGAAAGAAACAAGGAGAGAAAAAAAAATGCGTGCAGAGGCTAGCGAATCAACATGGCGTCCAGGGGATTTGTTGTAATTAACTTTCAAATAAAGTTTGTGGATGTGAAAAATCATCATTCTCCTTTTCGTTATTAATGTTACATATGTATGTGTATATACACATATGTATATATATATATATATATATATATTATATATATATATATATATATATATATATATATATATTATATATAATATATGTATATATACATACATACTTATATACATACACACACACACACACACACACACACACACACACACACACACACACATATATATATATATGTACGTATGTATGTATGTATCTATTTTATGCATGTATATAAATCTGTTTTTTCAGTAACCATTTCTTGACTGTTCACGCCTTAATGAGACTAGAGAATGACTCGACGGCTGAACTCCGTCCAGCTTTGGCTATTTTTTACCTGTCACCGTGGGTCCAATATGCGGACCGTTTTACTACAAACAAAATCGGAGCTCCACCCAATGCAACTTTTGACAATAAAACAGGAAGACTCGAATTTAAGGTATTCATTCTATTATTATTATTATTATTATTATTATTATTATTATTATTATTATTATTATTATTATTAAAACACATAGCCTATTTTGCTAGGCATGATGAAAAATGTCAGCTGTCCACAGCCAGCAGACTAAGGTAACACTTGGTTACTGGTCACGCTTCAAGAACCCCGTGAAGAATTCTTGCAGTTCCAAGCAATACTGACTTTTGTAGGTGTTCTACCTTCACACTTGCAGCACTAATCTTTTTCAGCCATGATGGTTTTTGAGGGCTGATACTTCCAAGTGCCCCAATTACTATTGGTATCACGTCTACTCTCTTCATTGACCACAGCCTTCGTATTTCGCGCTTTAAATCGTCATAGTTGTTTATTTTTTATCTTCTTCTTTCACATTGATCCTGTTGTCACCAGGGCAAGCAATGTCGATTATCAGACCTGTTTTGCTTTTACTTTTTATTCACCACAAAAATGTTCGGTTTCCGGTGTCTGTTCTGCTGATCGCACTGGATCATTGCATCTCACAGGATTTTGCAATTCCTATTTCCGGTAATTCCTTCTGGAGTTTTCTCGCACCACCTCTTTGCTCTTTGTAGGCCGGGATTTCCACAAAGCTCCCAATGGATCATTCTTGCCACATTGTCATGGTGTCTTTTGTATTCGCGTTTACTATTGTTGTTGTTGTTGTTGTTGTTGTTGTTCCTCTTCTTCTTCTTCTTCTTCATATTATTATTATTATTATTATTATTATTATTATTATTGTTGTTGTTGTTGTTGTTGTTGTTGTTGTTGTTGTTGTTGTTGTTGTTGTTGTTGTTGTTGTTGTTGTTGTTGTTGTTGTTGTTGTTGTTATTATTATTATTATTATTATTATTATTACTATTATTATTATTATTATTACTAAAAAGAATTTGGTTCAGCCCCCAAGCGACATAAAGAATCGTAGTCATCTTAGAGAAACTTATCTCTTTCCAACTCGGTGGACTGAACGGGGAGATGCAGGGTGTGTATCTTGTTCCTTGAGCCTGCATCTCTCCATTTTGTTAACCGATCCTCAAAGAACCACGTTCCTGTAAGAAGACAACGAAATTTTAAGTCGCATGGAGCTGAATCAAACTTTTAAATACTAGTATAAATAACTCCTAATTAATCCACTGAGTGTGTCTTCATTTAGCTTCTCCACTCATTCGTATATATGTATATATATATATATTATTATATATATATATATATATATATATATATATATATATATATATATATATTTAAAAAAGGAGATGTGGAACACGAGTTGTGATATATAAAAAAAGGAAATGAAGAAAATGCTGACAAAATAATTTAAGTAAGGGAGAGTGTATTTAATTAGGTGAAAGTTCTTTTTACCGGTTGCGCATTTGTTATGCTTATCAAAAGATATTTTTTAAAGAGAGATAGAGTTCCTTTCTGATAGATTTTTTTCTCTTATCTGTATATATATATATCTATATTTATATATAACTGTATATTCAAGTGTGTATGCATGTGTATATATCCTCTTCTTTTTATTTTCGCAGTTTCAAGAATTTCCCTTCACTGACAACGTGAAATTTTCTTTTGCCGTATCAAGGAAGCCGTTTTCGTACACCAAACCGTTAGTGAACTCCACGACACCATACGAAGCCGGTGGTTATATCACGCACCACCCTGGCAGCAGCTTTGCTCCGGACTATTTCTTCTCATCACCTATGAACGCATTCATGTTCACTGTTCAGATTCCTACAGATACACGTAATGATATTAACAAAAATACATTTTAACACAAAATGCACAAAAAAAGCATAAACTGCACATTATCACATATACACTTATAGGGAATATAAAGTAACATACTATGCTATAATGTATGTATACACGTTTGTATGTAGGTGCATGGATGTATACACACACACACACACACACACACACACACACACACCACACACACACACACACACACACACACACACACACACACACATATATATGTACATAGAGAGAAAGATGCATATATACATATTGCGTGTATATATATATATATATATATATATATATATATATATATATATATATAATATATATATATATATATCAGATATATGTATGTAATATAATTTTTCTGAATCTTCAGATTTTTCTATATGCTAGTCCACTGGTTTTAAATTGATATTAATCAAATAAAAGTGGAGGCGCAATGGCCCAGTGGTTAGGGCAGCGGACTCGCGGTTGGAGGATCGCGGTTTCGATTCCCAGACCGGGCATTGTGAGTGTTTATTGAGCGAAAACACCTAAAGCTCCACGAGGCTCCGGCAGGGGGTGGTGGTGAACCCTGCTGTACTCTTTCACCACAACTTTCTCTCACTCTTTCTTCCTGTTTCTCTTGTACCTGTATTTCAAACGGCCAGCCTTGTCACACTCTGTGTCACGCTGAATCTCCTCGAGAACTACGTTAAGGGTACACGTGTCTGTGGAGTGCTCAGCCACTTGCACGTTAATATCACGAGCAAGCTGTTCCGTTGATCGTATCAGCTGGGACCCTCATCGTCGAAACCGACGGAGTGCTCCTATATAAGCCTTGACATCGGGAATAGAGTTTGACAATGATAATGGAACACATAAAGAAAGTATAATATATGAAGATACAAAATATGATTGATTAAATATTTTGTGAAAAAAGTGCACGACTAAAATATCAAAAAAAAAAAGACTTTCTTTGAAATTATTTGGTTTTCATTTCTCAACTGATCTTTATTGGGGTCTCTACATACAGCTTCCCCTAAATTGGGAGCCATTGTGTAGATCAAAGGACTACCTCACATTTGAAGTCATTTTGTATCTTTAGAGGCCCACAGTTTGTCATTGAATGGAATTTTGCTGTCATATTCGGACAGGTACGCCATCATGTCACTTGGATCTCCTCGACCAGGTTTAGCAGCAAGTCACTAACATGATTGGCTCCTCTCTGGCTTCAACTCTCTAGCCTTTGTCACATGACGTAGCATCACCAGACTTAGACTTTTCTATCTTTGTTGCCATATGAAGTGCTCTGACGAATTTTCATTCCTAGTCCCAGATCACTATGTGCCGTTTGGCCAGACTTGAATCTCGCAGCGTCTCCATCCAAATATTATTGCACTTCTACGAACAAGGAAGTCTTTCTTCTGCCGTAGCTTTTTCCCTTGAACTACCAGACTTTGAAGCACTTTTCCATCTCAATGTTTTCCTCCTTATGACCTGAACTATTTCATGTCTAAAGTAAATTCATTCTTTTCGTCTTAATTTCTCTTTCTTCGTTGCCTCTTGGTGGCTTTTCACCTTCTTTGGGATTTTATAAAAATATAAATGAAATAAAATAGAAAAAAACGTGAAATCACATAATGCACTCAGTGCGTTATAAAACCGAAGCCCACAGCAAGTCTTTAAAGGGTGACGATGCTATTCATCTCGGTTGTTAGTCTGTCCCATCCAAACGAGAAAAATTGTGTCTATTGCAAGAAAACATGACATTTTGTTTTTTAAATCCGCAGACAAACCTCATTACACGCCTGATGAAAATCAGCTGTCGACCAGTGTCTGCCCGATACGGTAACATATTGGGTAATGAAGTATATTGGACATACATACACATGCATGCATGTATATATATATATACATATATATAAATACACACTCTCTCTCTCCCTTTCTCACACGCACACTCATACACACAGAAAGATAGATAGATAGATAGATAGATAGATAGATAGATAGATAGATCATAATAATAAAATATGTTGAAATTCTAACTACAAGATAGACAGACCTATTGGGTTGTTTCTATTTGGTCGTATAAAGAGGCCGAGCTGGCAGAACCGTTAGCACAGCGGACGAAATGCTTACCGGTATTTCGTCGGCCGTTACGTTGTGAGTTCAAATTCCGCCGAGGTTGACTTTGCCTTTCATCCTTTCGGCGTCGATAAATTAAGTACCAGTTACGCACTGGGGTCGATGTAATCGACTAAATCCGTTTATCTGTTCTTGTTCGTCCCCTCTGTGTTTAGCCCCTTGTGGGTAGTAAAGAAATAGGTATTTCCCCCGTCTTTACGTTCTGATTTTAAATTCCACCGAGGATAACTTTTCCTTTCATCCTTTCAGGGTCGATTAAATAAGTACCTTCTGAAAACTGGGGTCGATGTAACCGACTATTCCCTATCCCCTCGCAAATGTCAGGCCTTCTGCCTATAGTAGAATGGATTATTCGCTGATATGCTTCTTTTAATAATGTAATAGAATGAAAGAGATTAAAAAACGAACAAGCTTTTAATGATTGACTGGTTTTCTTTCTCGTAGAGTCGACCTGCGCACAGTTACTGAACATCAACGAATGCCAGATCACCGTTCCATTTGAATCAAAGTATCAATCTGGAGGTAAACAACTGAAATGAAAAGAAAAAAAACACGTATCACATTATTTTCTTAGCTTTGAATAAAAAATAAATTATCAAAATGTTTTTACGTATGTATTTGGTTTATTTTGTAATTCAAGGAACCTTATGTTATACGGGTTATGTAACTATTTATTTGCTAACAGCTGTACCTATACCATTACAATGAAAAGCTAACCATTCCAGTTAAAAATGTTGCATGAAATTTCCCTTTCGGTTAAAAACAAATTTTTGAAATGTTCTGAATGTAAATGTATACATAGTGTCCATTATTACGTGCTAGAGACGTTCATATCATGGGAAAAATATCGAATCGGTAGACATATTTTCTTATTTTTAATAAGATATTTTGTTTCAGTCTGTGTTTTTTTTGTTTTGGTTATGAGGTGGGGGGGGGGGTAGCGTCCACAATCTCGAAAGAAATATCTTTCTTAGACGGCGACTGCAATATCTCGTTTTCTTATAGTTTTAGCCATAAACAATGCTTAGTGTTTATCAGACGCAATAATATGAAAGAAATCAAGTCGCCATTTCTGGCAAATCACGTGACCACATAAGAGCTCATTTGCTGGAGTACATCTGACCGAGTTTGAATCTCCTATGTATGGGCAACTGCTAATCTTGCACGATAAACATTACCATTTCTCTTGGAGAGGAACATACCAGGAGGAGTTACCTGGTCACACTTTACTAATTAATGCCTGCGTTAATTTGCGTTTACACTTTATCAGATTTGTCTCTTTTGCTTCCATTTTCTTCAACGAAATTTCTGTCTGGTTTTTTTTTTTTTTTTTTTTGGTTTCACTTCTTCATTTTCTTTTCCTTTTTTAGTCTTCCGTGCATTTATACGCAGCAACATGTATGCAGCCGAGCGATACCTGCAAGTCTACTTTGGCAACACAGTTAAAGTGGAAAAGATATCAATACTTATGGAACACTATACAACAGGACCCGTAAAAGTTTTTAAAATGGCTTACAGTGACGATGGTATGAGCTGGGTATCGGGACCAATGGTAATTATAAGTTATGTCTTACGAATAAAGCTATGATGAGACATGCAGGGGAGGCGCAGAGGAGGCTGTTATTTTTGTTCTGGTCACAAACAAGCCAAGGTAAAAAAAAATTACCCTTGTGTCATAAATCCCTCTTCTACTGCGTACCTGTCTATAAGATGCTAAGATGATGGCTTGGAGAAGATTTCAGATAAACATACATACAAATGTGCGCGGTGGGGTGTACGAGTGCGTGTATATATGGGTGTTTGGTAAGAAGCTTGCTTGCCAACCACATAGTTCCGAGTTGAGTCTCACTGCCTGGAACCTTGGGCTAGTGTATTTTTCTATAGCCCCGACCAGACCATAGTCTTGCAAGTAGATTTGGTAGACGGAAACTGAATGAAGCCTACCACGTGTGTATGTGTATATACATTTAAATACACGTGTGTTTGAGTGTGTGTTTGTCTTTGTGTTTGTCCCCCTACCACCACCTGACCAGTGTTGGTGTGTTTCTGTCCCCATGACTTAGCGGTTCGGAAAAAGTGATAAAGTATGTGCCAGGTTTAAATAATAAATACATACTGGGCTCGATCCGTTCGACTAAAACTCAAGGTGCTGCCCCAGCGTGGTCGCAGTCTAATGACTGAAACAAATAAAAGAGGGAAACGATGAAGATAATGATGACCACATCCACATCCACACACACACATACACATACACACACACTAACACACACGCTATGATCCTGTTTTGTTATAGCAGAATCCATAACCGTTCATTCGAAATCAATACATCTACAAAGATTACTCTACAAGCCACGGTCATCAGACAATGCGAATTCAGAGAAGTCCACATTTCTGGCTTCAGAAGGTGGTTTACCTAAGCCATGAGTGTATATATATATATATATATATATAATATATATATATATACATACATACATACATACATACATACATACACACATATATGTTGCAGAGAAATAGCTAAAATTTGCCGTTTATAATTATACCATATGTTACATATTTATCATATCAGACCTTGATAATACATAGACTAAGATCCCCGTTGAAAGGCCGCTGGTATTTATGGAGTGTTAAACACTTTCAGTGTGCAAATTAGGGACTCCTTCATAGAGTAACTGCTGTATTTATTGAGTATGTGAACAGTTTGGCTGATTGTTTCTCCTGAGACCGTCAGAATGCTGTAGACGCCTCTGACGAGAACCCAATTTGGTTCGGAGGTCGATTGAGGTCGGTTCATCATTTGTTTCAGTACATCTAAAATTTCCCCCTGCTTATAATTATACCATATGTTTTACATATAATGGAGGTAGTTGCGATAAATACCAGATGTTTCCTCTTCAACTGCTTCCGCCTCTCCATTATTACATTCCAATAATCCAATAATGACGTATTATTTAATTTCTCAATCTCAAGAATTTCTAATGAGAAATTACTTATATATCTATCTTATATGTAAAACTGTTTAACTCCTTTTAGGAAATGAAACACTCATAATGGTGAATAAATGATGCCAAAAAATGTCAAATATCCCCTTATATATTTATATATATATATATATATATATATATATATATATATATATATATATATATATATATATATATATATACCGGAGAAAGCACATAAATGTGAATCAAGGTGGGAAAAAATGTACTCAAATACCAGAGGTAGAGTAATATACTTTATTTAAAAGCAGCAGAAATATAACTAAAGCTGTTACTCAGAGTTTCACGTTCCCGTTCGTCGGACAGTTTTGTTAAAATTTTAACAAAGCTGTCCGACGAACGGGAACGTGAAACTCTGAGTAACAGCTTTAGTTATATTTCTGCTGCTTTTAAATAAAGTATATATATATATATATATATATATATATATATATATATTATATATATATATATATATATATATATAACTGGATACTTTTAATGATTAAAGGTCATTATATTTTATATATATATATATATATATATATATATACGTGTGTATACAAACGTATATACGTATATGTGTGTATGTGTATATAAGGCCTTCGCACGGTCATGAATGCATCTAGAAAGTTATACTTCGAGACAAAAGCCAGGGAAAGGTTGTTTATGGAAGACCAGCAGTCGCCCATGCATAACGGCATTTCCTTTCCACGCCTCCGATGTTATCCAAGGGAAAGGCAAAGGCTGATACAGCTAGGCACCAGTGTGGACGGAATTCATTTCTACAGCTGAGTGAACTGGAGCAACGTGAAATAAAGTGTCTTGCTCAAGAATACATCATATCCCTGTCCGGGAATCGAACTCACTACCTCATGATTGTGAGACTGATGCTCTAGCCACTGAACCATGCGCCTTCACACACACACGCACACACGTTTATGAATTTGTTTGCAATATATGTATATATATAGACATATATTATATATATATTATATATATATATATATATATATATACTATAATATATATATATATATATATATCTATATATATATATATATATATATATATATATATATATATATATACTATATATATATAATATTATATACTATATATATATATATATATACATATATCTATATACTATATATATAATACTATATATAATATAGATATATATATATATATATATATATAGATATATATATATATATATATATATATATACTATATATATATATATATATAGATATATATATATATATACTATATATATATATATATATATATATATATATATATATATATATATATATATACTATTATATATATATATATTATATATATATATACTATATAGATATATATATAATATATATATATATATATACTATATATATATATATATATACTATATCTATATATATATATATATATATATATATACTATATTTATATATATATATAGACTATATATATATATATATATATATACTATGATATATATATATATATATATATATATATATATATATATATATATAATATACTATATATATATTATATATATATATATATATATATATATATATATATACTATATATATATATATATATATATATATATATATATATATACTATATATATATATATATATATATATATATACACATATATAAATAATGTAGCTGGCAGAAACGTTAGCGCGCCGAGCGAAATACTTAGCAGTAATTCGCCTGTCGTTACGTTCTGAGTTCAAATTCCGCTAGGTCGACTTTGCCTTTCATCCTTTCGGGGTCGATAAACAAAGTACCAGTTTCACACTGGGGTCGATGTAATCGACTTAATCCCTTTGTCTGTCCTTGTTTGTCCCCTATATGTTTAGCCCCTTGTGACCAGTAAAGAAATATATATATATATATATATATATATATACACACACACGTACGTACAAACGCATGCGGTCCTAACAAATTAATGTATGTACCTAAATACATTCTCTCATGCACACAATGTACATCCAACTATTTATGTTCTGATATTATTTTCTCTCCTAGGTCACAGTAGATCATCTACTCAATGTAAGCATTCCAAGGCCACAAGAATCTAGATATCTTCGCTTCTTCGTTGTGGAACATCATGGCAATGAAGACAATTTAGTTGCTCTCAAACTAGAACTTTTCGGCTGTCAAATATCCACTGATGTAGCAGGTGAGTTCCTATATTCCTATATTTCCCTATTATTTTATTCTTACATCCTTTGACTGGATTCAGTCAATGGACCCGGGTCATAATAAGGCCACCAGAGACCTTTTTAATTATTTCACTGCAGTCCTCATTTTATCGATCTCTATCGAAACACTAAACCTAAGGGCAAAAGGGACCGTAGCATGCACAACGCCAATTTTAAACATGTATAAACATAAATGCAGACACGTAAACACATTGGCATGGTCTTTATATACACACACGTATTTAGCATGGCATTTATATATACACACACATACACACGCATGAATACCACTTATTCTTTTACAGGTTTCACCCATTTTATATACACCACCAGCTTGTCTACAGTTTACTCCTCAAATATTCTACTCACAAACAAATGGTATCTATATGTGTGTGTGTGTGTGTGTGTGTGGTGTGTGTGTGTGTGTGTGTGTGTGCGCGCGTAAAATATATGAGAGAAATAACATTGAATTCACGAGTCTTTATAGCAGGTGCATTAAGTATGATAAAAAAATGTTCAGACAAATACATAACAAAAACACCAGGACTTACAAACACATATAACATACAAAAAACTGCACTACTGGGCACTGCACACATCCTACGCAAAGCACTCTCAATACAGAAACCATAAGAGCATCACAACAAATCACAGCACATATCCAAGGCACACAGAGCTGCGCTCTGTAGTGAAGTGAAAGCACGCTATAATAATAATGATAATAATAATAATAATAATAATAATAATAATAATAATAATAATAATAATAACATTGAAAATACCTTACAAATGAGAACACAGGTTCAAAATTTCCCCAAGACACTTGATGAAGTTTGGAGGGTATGTCAGCCGAAACGTTGTGTTAACAACAAACAAGATGAGGACAAATATCCATCAAATGTAAATAATGTACATAATTCCTCATCTCTTAAATATAGAACTGTACTTTTCGGTTTCTGTTCGAATTAATTTCATATTCGGTGTAATAATGTAGTTTTATATGCTAATCCATGCCATGAGATTCATTTTTGCTATAAACCAATAAATAAGTATGCAGATTTTAGGTAATTTTAGCCAATCGTAAGCTCAGACATATTCATGCCTGTTTCCATAGTAACAAGCCAAACATGAGAACTCTTTTTTTGCGACAAAACACGTGTTGACAAATGTATTTTATTTATTGAAGTGGTCGTGTAATGTACTAAAAATAACAGCGAAATAGGTCTTAAATCACGCACGAAAACTTTTGGGGGATGGGGTTCACGACCGAATGAATTTCCGTGTGTAGAACACAAATTCGCAAAACTTTTCTGAAATTTCCAAAAAATAAAAAGAGTTACGAGGGGTCGTGTGGTGTGCGTTAAGCAGAATCCCGCCAATATTTCATTTGCTTACGGTTGACCGCATCTGCTGCCCCGCACAAAATGACTGCTTCCAAATCCTGTTTTCTGAATGGGGAAAATTATTAAACTTTAAACCTCTATAACTTTTTTAAACACTTTCTCTCGAAAAAGTGAAATACCTCCCGAGATTCAGCATGGAAAATTACACTGATACACCAAATGTTAAAATTTTCAATAAAATTTGAAATTTCCACAAGTGCAACCAAACAGAAAAGATCCCCACCACCAACTCCCTAAAAAATATAAAACCAAAATGTGAACTAACTATAGGCGCAGGAGTGGCTGTGTGGTAAGTAGCTTACTTACCAACCACATGGCTCCGGGTTCAGTCCCACTGCGTGGCATCTTAGGCAAGTGTCTTCTACAGTAGCCTCGGGCCTACCAAAGCCTTGTGAGTGGATTTGGTAGACGGAAACTGAAAGAAGCTCGTCGTATATATGTGTATATATATATGTGTGTGTGTGTGTTTGTGTGTCTGTGTTTGTCTCCCCAACATTGCTTGACAACCAATGCTGGCGTGTTTGTGTCCCCGCAACTTAGCGGTTCGGCAAAAGATACCGATATAATAAGTACTAGGCTTACAAAGAATAAGTCCTGGGGTCGATTTGCTCGACTAAAGGCGGTGCTCCAGCATGGCCGCAGTCAAATGACTGAAACAAGTAAAAGAGAGTAAAAGAAAATGTGAACTAACCGCTCGATCGTTATGTTGAGGCTTAATTGTTATTCTGTATATTTTCTTTTGAACAGATGTTTGTGCAAACGCTCCGACAGTGCAGGACCCTACCGGTATGTATCGGTTTCATTTCAATGGGAATTTTCATAGACATTATATTCTACAACTTTTGTGTGTGCTATGGCTTTTATTGCTTTTTTTCTAATTTAAAGATATCTTAATGAAAGTTTGGCTGCTTGTGTTGATGGAGCGGAGTAGGTGAATGGATATGAAAACGGAGTATTTCAAACGCAAAATTTCGAAATGGAGTTTAAAAGAAATTAAAAACAATGTTTAAAAGAAACACAATCAAATTTAATCGGAATCGATATTGATGAATTCTTCATCTTCATCATCGCCATTGCCATTATCATAGCCGTTGCTGTGGTCGACCTGATCATTGTCGTTGTCGACATGATGATCATCATCATCATTTAATGACCGGCTTCCTTGCTGGGATGGGTTAGATGAGTAGTGTAGCTCGGGACAAGTCGGAGAACTTTGTCATGGAGCATTGCCTTCTTTCGCATGGTTTCTACGACTGGATGACCTTCTTGACACGCTGGGTGTTTTTTTTCTCGTGGCACCAGCGCTAGTTACAATCAACTCGTAACTTCCAAGGCCGAATGCGACCTTTATAACTGACCCCTAAAACTAAGGAAGAACTGAAGACAGAATGGGTGATGATCCTTGGAGAATTTCGAAAATCATAATTAACGAGCAGGAATATTTCATGGAATTAATAGTGAGCCTATTGAGTTATTCGTGAAACTTTATCCCAAAACCCTGAAAGCGTAACCTGTGTTCTGTCTGCTATTCATTGAAAAGTGAAAGAAATTGGAACATGATGATTACTTAATGCACGTTATATATATATATATACGGTTTAAGCAATTGAGATTCAAGTGAGTTCTAATGAATTCACATGAATATGGTCCTTAAGTAGGATGCACCGGAAATCTATATGGTGTTAACCATACGACAAAGTGGGGTGATTACAAATAGGAAAAAAAGCAACAAGAATGGATCAATATATCGGTACAATTGTTTCGTACGAGGACATCTTTAATAAAGCTACAAAAATTGCAGTAAATATAGGTGGCTCGTACTCATCAGCCGAAAAAACATCCGAGATTCCCAAACATCAAAGGGGGTAATGTTACACTTATGAAATATCATGGAAAATTCTATAAAAATTCTATAAAAATGAGAATTTAGATAACATATTGGTTTCTAAGAGTTCAATTAGTATTAATACTAATTGAACTCTTAGAAACCAATATGTTATCTAAATTCTCATTTTTATAGAATTTTTATAGAATTTTCCATGATGTTTCATAAGTGTTGCCTTTTTCCTATATATATATATATATATATATATATATATATATATATATATATATATATATATTATTTATATTATTATATGATTGAACACCTCGCATCCTCTTCCAAGTAAATTTTATCTTAATAATTCTGATGCGCACTCTACACGATCTTTTTACTTTTTTGTTTTTCTCTCTTTTTCTCTTTTATTCTTTTACCTCCTCTTCTCCCACTATTCTATCATATTACTCTCTCTTCCTCACTCCTCATCCCTTGTTCACATGGCTCACATGTGACCATCGGTCATCTTTATTTCTACTAACTCGTGTTTTTTTTTCCTTTCTCTCCATTCGCTGGAACGAGGAAGACGTGTTCTTGTTTGTCTCCTGTCCAAACTTGATGTACGCGTTCACTACCACGAACTCATTTAGGCTTAGCAGCCCTTCCTCTTTGTTTTCCCTGTCTTGTTTAGGTTACCAATTTTGACCCTCCGCAAAATCCCAAATTTTATTTAATTTGCTTTGCGGGGGCAACTGCTTTATCGAAAGTGTATATTGCTGTGAAAATGCTCGAAATACGAGACTAGAAACACCAACAACTGATGAAGGGTCGTTCTTTATGTTGTTTGTCTTGTTTTTTGCATCTGTGTCTTTCGTTGTTCGAAA
>NC_043007.1:7489390-7526890 GCF_006345805.1 Octopus sinensis | reverse complement strand
TCTTGGGCAAGTGTCTTCTGCTATAGCCCCGGGCCGACCAATGCCTTGTGAGTGGATTGGGTAGACGGAAACTGAAAGAGGCCTGTCGTATATATGTGTATATATATATAAGTGTGTGTGTATATGTTTGTGTGTCTGTGTTTGTCCCCCTAGCATTGCTTGACAACCGATGCTGGTGTGTTTACGTCCCCGTTACTTAGCGGTTCGGCAAAAGAGACCGATAGAATAAGTACTGGGCTTACAAAGAATAAGTCCTGGGGTCGATTTGCTTGACTAAAGGCGGTGCTCCAGCATGGCCGCAGTCAAATGACTGAAACAAGTAAAAGAGTAAAAGAGAGTATAATCTAACGCTTCGTTTTTGTATTTGTTTTGCATTATACGATAACAACTGTACTGAAACAATTTATTTCATATTCGGAGAGAAATTTTGGCAATAAAAACACACGCACTGGTTAGATTTCACTTATTATGATTAATGATCTGACTCGGGTTTGGTCTTATTCCTGATAGCATTTGCGTGAGTGGCGGGTATGTAACCTCATGTATCGACGAGTTTTAACCAGTAACCTTATGTAACCACAAGTTTTCAGCAATCTTTCAAGTGCTTAGACCCCTCCTGATAATCTTTCCTGCCCCTGAGAGGCAAACATTCTGTAGAACCTTCACAGGACATTCTACTCCGATCTCCATCAACCATTTGTCTATATCTTTGCTTACAGTTCCCAATGCCCCAATTAATATAGGCAAAACCTTTACACTTTTCATATTCCAAATTCTTGCAATTTCAAATTTTAAGGGATTGCATTTTCTTCTTCTTCTTCTTCTTCTTTCTTTACGATCTTCGAATCAAATAAACACGATGAGTCAATTGGTAAGCAAATTTGCTTTTCCTTGTCTATTGTTATGTCTGGACTATTCTAGCTTCTTCTCCATTTGAATAGGCAAGTCCCATTATTATTATTATATTATATTATTATTATTATTATTATTATTATTATTATTATTATTATTATATTATTATTAATATTGCTTTTGCACAGCTTCTAAGGCTGGAGATGTACTACGGTGTCAGCTGTTCACATCCAGTGAACTAAGGTAACACCTTTTATTTTTCGAGCACCTTCCGCAGTATTCGAGCAGTTCCAAGTAGTGCTGTTTTCTGCAAGTGCTCCACCCTTATTGCAACCCCTATTTGTTCCACGTACTTCTCGAGATTTTTGCTCACTGTGGACCTCTGTTGGTCTGGGAGATCAGTCTTTAGTTTTGTTAGATCAACCGAAGTACCTCCTCCTGGAAACACGTGAGGGTTGTAACAGGAAGGGCGTCAGGTCTCGCAATTCTTCAACGAATTCCATCTGACTCATACAAACATGGGATAGTAGACGTTAAACTGAAGACGATAATAATGATGATGATGATGAATATTTTTCAGTTCTTTGCTTTGTTGTTTTTTTTTTTTCTTTTTAGCACTTGATACACGATTGGGAAACGTGAATGTCTACGACAAGGAAAAGAAAGTGTTGTATGGCATCTCCAATGATAAAGTCTCCTATATGTCAAGCAACGATGGATTCTTTTGGAAATCCGTGGAACCAGCAACAGTCATTGATTTAATAAATGGATGCGATCTTTCAAAATGTACCAAAGTAAAGACCGTTCCTTGGCAAAATGGCACCACTCTTGGTAGAGATACAGTATCTCGCGACTTTGAAATGGTCAACTGGGGAGGTAAGAAAAAATAATTCTAATTTGCTAAGGCTAAAAGTGTGACGCTGTTTCGTGGTAAGAAGATGAGAAGAATGAGAGGGAAAGGAAAGGGTGTTAGCGGTGAGAGCTGGGAGAAAAGGACTGCTATTATGTTACGGTGATAAATAGTGTGTGTGTGTGTGTGAGAGAGAGAGAAAGAGAGAGACAATGTCCAGCTGTCAGTGGAAATCGTCGAATCGCCATCCGTGAGTTATCAGAAGACGTACAGATTAGTTACGGTTCAGTTCAGTCTTTTATCACTGAAGATTTGGGTACGAGACGCGTGTCTGCCAAGTTTGTGCCAAAACTGCTTTCAGCTGACCATAAAAACACTCGGGATTCAGTTGAAAATGATCTCCTCGATTGTGTTGAGAATGATGAAACCTTTTTGAAAACTTTTCGTAGCCCTCTGAGTAGGTATCACTAAGCTTTTGGCAAAATTTGATGCAGATTCTCTGCTCAACTTTGTCATGGTCAATGCGACGATCACACGCTACACACTTTCCTTGCCAGCTCTGCTGTAAACTGTGGAACTGAGCTTGGATGTTAAAACTTAGTGCACATGCACAGCAGAGTTCAAGGTTAATCTGTGTCAAGTGGCTTTACTATGTGTACTTTAACTTCGTTACTATAGTAACAGAACAGATACATATCGATCAGGCCATGTACACTAGCAAAACTTTTGTTTTGATTTGTAATTATTTTTGCTTACCTAAATACATATATCTGCAGGTGCAGATATGCTTGTATGGTAAAGAAGCTTGCTTTGCACTCACGGGTTTTGGGTTTAGCCACATTGCGGGGCATCTTGGGTAACTGGCTGCTACTATAACCTGAGGTTGGCCAATGCCTTGTGAGTATGAATTTGTGAAACTGGGAGTGTGGAAGTCTCTCTTGTATATATATGTGTGCGTGAGAGAGAGAGAGAGAGTGTGTCTTTATATTCATGCTTATTCAGCCAACACCACAACTTGACAGCTAGTCTTCATTTGTCTACGTCCTGTAACTTAGCAACTCAACCAAAATCAACCGCTAATATCACATTTAAAACTAAGTACTGAGGTTGAATTGTTAAATTACTCCTTTCAAGGTGGTGGTCATGCTTGGCCACAATCCAGTGACTAAAACAAGTAAAAATACATAAACATCAATGAAGTATGTTGATGCTTGTTTAACAATGATTTTTGTTTTTATACTTCAGCATCGTACAATGGACTTTTCAAGAAGCTGAGTAACGGTACCTGGGAGTATAAAGCAGACTGGTCAAAGTGTGGCCCTTAAGATGCAGCATCCGCTTCACACACACACACACACACATATATATATATGTATATATATGCACTTATGTAAAACATTTAATATATCTCTTATGGCTGTTTAGCTATTTTATGTTCTTCACCAACTTACCAGACTGTCCACATACACTTGCATACACACACACACATATAATAATATAGACACCAGCTTGCTTGTCTCCTTATTTACACACCTGAAAGATGAAAAGATAACTAACAGTTCTGTATTATTTCCATCTCTATTTACCTTAAAAATACCAAAAGCTACCAGAAATAAAATGATGTAACGACAAAAAAAGGACAAAAAAAATAGCATAATCTCACTTGTTTGCTTTTCAATTCCTTTAATTATTCTTATGTTTCAAAAAACAAAATAATTGTTTCAATTTTTATTAAGTCCCTTAAATATATCTTGTTTTCTTTTCATTCTATGTAAATAATATTAGTAAATAATAAACATGACAATGATATACTAAGTTTATAAGTTCTTGGCCGATATTATTTTTTTCTTTTTATCTTTTATTCAATTTCTTACGTCTTTGCTTCGTTTATTAATTTCCAGCTTTCAGTCATTGGAATTCCTTATATTTTGGTGAAATACCATTCAAGAGTCTCAGACATTCCTACTAATTCTGGTTCTTTCATTGGCTTCGTCATGTATGGAACCAAGGATGACGGGACTGAGACAGAACCACATGGTACTTTTGTTTAACAGTAATTCTGCTCTCATTCTCTATAATCCACATGTGATGCATGGGGTCAACCAGACACCCCACCACCAGGATTTTAATCTCTCCCCAGGGCCACCACGGTCACCCTCGCATGTCTTTTAAAATGTGATTTGCGTAGTTTTTCAACGGCAACAAACTTAATCTGCTCCGGTTCCTTTCCTCATACTGTAACACCTCATTTCCCAGCATAAAGCCACCCACCACGGGGCTCAGATCTTTCCAGGCTGCATGATGACCTCACTGGTGCTGCTTACAGGAAAAGCACCCAAAATACATTGTAAAATGGTTGGTGTTAGGAATGGTCTCCATGTGTAGAAACCGTGCAGAAGTAGAAAGAGGAGTATAAAGCAGTCTTTGGATCATTGGATCTTGTCAAACCGTCCAACCCATGCCATGGATGGAACATGGATGGTGATGGTGATGATGACATGCACACACAATCAATAAAGAAGACCTAGAGTTTTATACATCTTTACCCACGGTGTTGGGTTGATGTCAGATGATTAGAGGTTTTGAAGCTGTGACATTGCTCCACATGCCGCTTTCCTTCTGTCTATGATGTCACAGTTTGAGTTGTGAGAGGGGTCAGTTACAGTCAATCCAAGGTAAATGAATTTATCAACCCTGGATAGTTGCTTGACACATGCAACAAGGTTCTCTTAACAAGTGTTCTGCCTAGTGAATGGAGGTCATCAATCGTAGTACCATTACCCAAGAAATGTGACCTGCAACAGATGTCCAATGACCGGGAATAAGTTTTATGAATCATGGCGCAAAACTATTTAATAGGCTTCTGTTAAATTGCAAAGATAGATAAAGATATATGTCTACCAGAGGGTCTTGAGAAAGAACTGTAGTTGCATTGAACAAATTCACATAATCTAATACAATACATGGATTAGGCAAACAGAATATTCAAAAAGGTTTTAATAACCCGTGTGGGAAATGGATTAACAGCACATTATGCTTGTTAATTAGTCCATATTTACATCTAAGAATCTCAAGTGCCTCCACGCAATATAAGTTACAAGTGCCACCCAACGCTATACGGAAGTATGGTGAAAATAATTGATCACAAACTAATCAATATTTCTATCTTCCAAATCCTAATTAAATTTTGCTAATCAAGAATTACATAATTTGTGCCTGTTATGAAAAAGAATGTACCTGGTTCCTCCACTTCAACATAATTTTGATGCTGTACTACTAAAACAGTAGCAAACCTTATTGAGTGTATGGACTGAACATTTCTCTGGAGGCACTGGTTACCTAAAGGCTATCCCTACAGTTACATATACTAAGTGACCAAGAATGATTAAATTATTATTGTCAGAGCCATTGTTATGAAAGGGTACACAATGAATAGGGATGTTCCTGTTAGATCAAGGTGTGTTATAAAAAGAAGAACAGGAAAATTTTTTGTATAATTAGAATAGCACAATATTTTAAATTGTGTAATTGTGTATCATTAAAAGTGACCATATCATTGGCCAAATTAGGTGTGGTGAAATATGAAAATTTATGATATCGACTTGAGGAGGGAAATGTTTAATGGAAACCTCCTGGATTTGCAGTTTGTGTGGAATATGTTGTTCTTCTACTGGATCCTTTGTCCTCTCCATGCATCTTGCCAGCCAGGATTCACATGAGTGCTGATTGAGGAATTTGGCTGTATTCCACGTGCGCATACACACACACACACACACGATATGTTCATCAATGAGGATTCAATTGTTTGATCAAGTGAATTCAAGTGTAAATAGTTGAACACTCCACTCATGTGTAACCATAATGTAACTCTTAAGCAGAACCAGCTTAACCATATCATGAAAATTGTTTGAAAAGAAATGTTCGCAAAACATTTATTCAAAAACAGTTATTCGAAATAAATAGCATTTGTGTACTTGGTATTTAATTTTATCATTTTTATGTAAATATAATTAAAAAAATTTAGAATAAATAACATTTTGTATAATTGTACTTTTGAATAATTTTCATTCATACAATTTTCCATTTGAATAAATGTTTTTCGAACAATGTTCCCATTATCAGCATAACACTGTGTGGCCATGCTGGATCTTTTAAATTTATAATGCAATCTACCTGATGGACTTCTACATAGTTTCTACCAATCCAATTTCACTCATAAGATTATGGGTTCAACCGAGATGTAAATATGTCAAACAGGGTAATTGAACCTCATACCATGTAGGTAACAAACTTAACCATTCACCTGTACAAAGTGTGTGTGTATGTGAAAGAGAGAGAGAAAGGGAAAAAGAGATGAAGAGAGAGAGAGAGAGAGAGGCGTGCAATCATATTTAATACGTCCGTGCAGAAGTGGATGAGGACAAAAAGTCTTTGCTATAGAATTTGTCTCATGATATTAAATTCTTCTCATGGAGAATATCTGAAAATACATCACTGGACAATGAATGACATCATTGTAACAAATGGCCCATGCATTTCTGCATCATGTGCTTCATCAGCAGCGAATACCGAATCCGTTGTTGTTCATAGCCCAGGAAGAAAAGCCATTTGTATATCTAAAGAACCGGATAATACATTTGCTGAAATGTGCAAAACTTGATCAAGCTGGAACCAGATGCACAGCAAGAAGTAGTGTTGATGAAAATAAAGGTGTGCACAATTACAATTAACAACTTCCAGTAAACTCAGACATGGAAAGACCTTCCACATCTGAGTTTATATATAAAGCAAATACACATATACAGTTGCCATTCACACACATTTACACAAACTGTTTCCATCTAGCAAATTTCGCTCACAAATCTTTGACCCATCGGAGACATTTGTGCATAATACAGCATAATGAGATTTAACTAAGGACCACTTCATTGCAAAGCCAACTTTTTTACAATAGATCAATTGTTGCACTTTGTTTTGTATTAGCATTCGCATATTTACTCACTGTTTAGCCATTAGTCAGTTCTAATTAAGCAGACCTTGGTACAAAGACGATCCAAACATGACTTTCCCATATATATTTCTGATAAAGTATATAGGGCGTCTGAGTTAAAGGAAAACCTTATCCCCAAATACCAATTAAATTATGGTAGGGAGATAAGAGTTTCCTCAAAGTAACCTCCAACCCTCATCTTTCACCCTGGCCTCAAGATGTGGTGCACGCATTCCTCACTGTGTCCCAGGCAAGATCTTAGAATATCTCCTTGATCAGGCATCACCTCATACATAATAATCCATGAGGTTACGACTGGGGGAATTAAGAGGCCAGAAATTAGGGCTGAAGTCGCAGACAATTCTCCAACGACCAGAATTCACTCTTTCCGGAGCTATGGCAAAAAGACAAATCCTGCTGCCACACATACAGCCTTCCAGCAGCACCCTCTTCAGCCAGAGTTTCACCAGTTTCCAATAGCCACACATAACCATCTAAACTGATCGTAAGGCCTTGTTTAAAAATTTCTGCCTTCCCGCTGACCATAAGCTTCTTAGTTATCCACGTCTCATCATACAACCTTTACGATGTTCACAGATCATTGAGCAGCAGCAGATTTGAACACCTCCTTGATACTTAGTTCAAATCTTCATCATACATGAAATACTTTTCTAATATGCAAGTGGCTTCAAATTCTTCATGTTAAGTTTCTCAACTACAAATTTAATTTTTATGCTCTCCAACACATCACACTGTTTGTGAAAAAGGGAAACATAAAAAGATCCCCTAATTTAGCCTGAACACTCTACACATAACTCTATATTACATAATGTATCTAATTTCACATTTAAATCAGTGTGAGAGAGATCCAAGGTATATTCAGCCAGTTATTTCCTAACAGACTGTGTAATAACAGTATCTCTTTAGTCAGCCTTCATCATCATTGTTTAACGTCCGCTTTCCATGCTAGCATGGGTTGGACGATTTGACTGAGGTCTGGCAAACCAGATGGCTGAACCAGGCTCCAATCTGATCTGGCAGCTGGATGCCCTTCCTAATGCCAACCACTCCGAGGGCCAGTCAGGCAGTACTGGCAATGGCCACGCTCAAATGGTGCTTTCTATGTGCCACCTGCACAGGAGCCAGTCCAGTGGCACTGGCAAAGACCTCGCTCGAATGTTTTTTCACGTGCCACCATCACAAGTGCCAGTAAGGCAATGCAAGTAACGATCATGCTGCTTAATCTCAGGTCATTTCTAACAACAAATTCTCAACTTCATTGTTTTACCATCTACTTTTCAGTGGGTCAGACAGAGTTTGCTGAGGTAGATTCTCTCCAGCTGGATGCCCTTCCTGTCACCAACCCTCACTTGATTCCAAGCAATGGAATATCTCCCTTTGGCCTGACATATTTCAGGAAAAACTGGAAATGTCACTCCTTGTATGCTGGTGTTACTCCCTTCTATCATACAATGTCAAAACATATACGCATACATACACACATAGTAATTAATGCCTCATAGTTAAAGCAGATACATCATTGAAGGCCAAATTAACTGCAGTATGTCAAGATAGCATCTCTAGTAAATGTATAGTGTTAAAAAACATAGAATTATATCAGCAGCTGATGTCAAACCCTCCAGTAGTAGCGGCAGCATTTCTGCCTGTTTTTGGCTTTGTTAATAGGAAGGATCCAATTGCAACTGAACGCTGAGACAACGCCAACCAAACAGTGATCAAGAAATCAATGATGTCACAATAAACTAGCAGACTGAGAAGAAAAAAAAATTGTTATCAGCAACAGAAGTAGTGCCTGCTTCAAGTATGATATACAGACTGCTACTTTGCACTGATGAAGATGATGATGATGAAAGAAACAAGAAGTAATTAACAAATTCTTTACATACTTTAATCAATGTAGATTGGATCTCATTGAAGAGACATAAAATGGTAAGGAGGTGATAGACGGAGTGAAGGTGGTGGGGGAGAAAGGGAATCATGGAAATTCTGTGAATAAATTCAATTCCTTGCTTCTGTGGAATATTTGTGATGAACAAAAGAATAAAAAACAGCAGAAGAGAAGAGGTGGGGAAAAGAAAGAGACCAGTTAAACAACCAGTGAGGAGTGGTGGTCATGCAGTAAAGCATTACATCATGGTTCTTCTCTACAAGTCCTACTACACTGGCACAAGTTCGGCAGATGTTCAAATATATTGAACTTTCTAACTGTATAATGTTGGTTGGTCATCGATGTTATTGGGCTGTAAAGTAATAAGATTAAGTTCTAGTTGGTGCAGGTGGGATTGGTTACTAGTTGCTGTCTTTGATGCAGTTGAGATGGTTAGAGTTGCTTTCCTATTTGAAATTCTGAAGAAAGAATCCAGGCAAACATCAGCAAGTTTAAGTGACTTTTCTTTAAGTCTGCAGTAAAATGCATAACAGAATACATGCACACATATATAGATTTCTACATATATATATACATATATCTATGAGTTTGCAAACACACACATATGTATATAATATATATATATATATATATCATCATCATCATCATTTAACGTCCGCTTTCCATGCTAGCAAGTCCACACTAAAAACAACAAGGGTTTTGTGGGGCATTCTGCAAAGAGGAGGACTCTAAATTCTATCCCTGAAGCTGCAGATAAGACCACAGATTGTCTTTGGATAAAAAAGGGTAGAATAGTGGTTTTGCTGCTACTGGAAAACAAGCTGAAGCTTGATCAACTGAGTGAAGCAGGGTGGGGAGGAGGTCTAATGTTGAAAGACCCAAAACCTCATGGGAACCCGGAAACATCACTGACAATGCACTTGAAAGCAATTGTGAGGTGTATTGTAAAACTAAATAAACACATACTTGTAAATATCGCTTTACTATCGTTGTATTAACACCTACTTTTTCATGCTTGCAGGGGTCAGATGTGAATACATTGGGACAGTGTTTCCTGTTGTTAGATACCCTGATACTAAACCCTATTTATTTAATGTGAAGTAATAATCTGCAAGTTTATTGATTGACAAAAAACATAGAAATGTTTACAGGGAAAACTGGAAACAAAAGACATTTTAGGAACAAGCCTTTTCTTTACAAATATGGTGGAACATTTTCATGAAGCTCAGACACGCTCTTGTAGTGAAATGGAAACAAATGACACATCAGTGGAGCCATTGTTTACAGCCAGGGAACACTCATGGAAACAAATAAAGTAGGAATTCCCACACACATACATATATATATATATATATATGTATACACATAATCACACAACAGGGTCTTTTTAGTTTCCATCTAGCATATCCTAAGCTTTGGTCAGCATGGGTCTATAAAAGACATTAGCCAATGGTGCTGCATAGTGGAACTGAATCTCAAAGCACGTGGTTGGGAGGTGAACTTCTTAAAGAGACAGCCAGGTCTACACATATGCATGTATACCAATGAAAAGAAGAAGACAGAAAATTCTTTAACCATAATCATTTAACGTCCGCTTTCCATGCTAGCATGGGTTGGACGAATGACTGAGGGCTGGTGAACCAGATGGCTGCACCAGGCTCCAATCTTGATCTGGCAGAGTTTCTACGGCTCAATGCCCTTCCTAACGCCAACCACTCCGAGAGTGTAGTGGGTGCTTTTACGTGCCACTGGCACAGGGGCCAGTCAGGTGGTACTGGCAACGACCTCGCTTGAATCTTTTACACATGCCACCGGCACAGGTGCCAGTAAGGCGACGCTGGTAACGATCACGCTCGAATGGTGTCTTTTACGTGCCACTGGCACAGAGGCCAGATAGCCGCTCTGGCAACGATCACACTCGCATGGTGCTCTTCACAACTGTAATTATAAGTTATAAATGTCTCCATACCAACTCCATTTGCAATGCCAGTTTTTGTGAAAATCCTGTAATATTTGCAGTTTTAGACATTAGAGAAACCCTTCCTTGACTAGCAGCAAAGATGTGAAGTGTGAGGAAGTACCTCTCTAATGTCTAAAACTGCTAATATTGTAGGATTTTTCTTTTATAATTTTTGTGCAAACCGGCATTACAAATGGGAGACGGTATGGAAACATTTCATCATCATCATCGTTTAATGTCCGTTTTCCATGCTGGCATGGGTTGGATGGTTCGAGTGGGGTCTGGGAAGCCAGGAGGCTGCACCAGGCCCTAATCTGATCTGGCAATGTTTCTACATCTGGATGCCCTTCCTAATGCCAACCACTCCGTGAGTGTAGTGGGTGCTTTTTACATGCCACCAGCATGGAAGCCAGTCAAGGCAGCACTGGCATTGGCCACATTTGGATAGTGCTTTTTACGTGCCACCGACATGGGGATCACAACTATGGTTGATAACCGGAACAGCCAGCTTGTGAAATTGACATGCAAGTGGCTGAGCACTCCACAGACATGTGCACCCTTAATGCAGTTCTTGGGGAGATTCAGTTGGCCCTTTGAAATACAGGAACAACAGAAACTAGAAGAATGAGTGAGAGAAAGTTGTGGTGAAAGAATACAGCAGGGTTTGCCACTACTCCTGTAGGAGCCTCGTGGAGCTGTTAGGTGTTTTTGTTCAATAAACACTCGCAATACTTGGTCTGGGAATTGAATCTGCGATCCGACAACCGCGAGTCTACAGCCCTAACCACTGGGCCATTGCACCTCCACAATATGTATATGTATATATAGAAATATATATATATATATATAATAATATTAGGGAGTAAATCCAAACTTAATATAAAAAAAATATAAATATATATATAAAAATATATATATATAGTGACGTATATTTGCCATTTGAATATGGCTAAACCCTAAGGGTGGATGCTACTGTAGTTTGTAGCCCCAGGAGGACACCTCCTCCAGCTGGCTATAGACACACTTTCTGTGTCCTATCAGTATTTGCAAAGGGAAGCCATCCTTCCTGTCTTCAACTTATGATACACATGGACTCGAGTTTCAGGTTATCATTATATATATATATATATATATAAATTTATAAATATAAATTAATTATTTTAAATTTTTAACTTTAAATTTAAATAATTTAAATTTTGAATTTTATATATTTTGTATATTATATTAATTAATTTTATTTCTATGTTTTGGTTTATGTTTTTCACTGTTTGATTTGCCTAATAGTGGTTTTATCTCTAATTTAATTTATATATATATATTGGTTAAAGTAGTGAGGAAAGCAAGCAATTAGTCAAAGTAAGACTATGGTATTTAAATTCATTTAATTCAATCTGCTTTGACTAATTGTTTAGCTTTCTTCACAACCTTAATTGATACCTGTCTGACTTCCAGGTAAGCCACCAACTGCTAGTTTTTGCCTGAAACAAGACATTCACACAGCTACAACTTCCTCTGCTCTCTGAACCGGGATCTTGATGAATTGCTTGTTGGAGCACTCATAATGCATACCTGTAAGTTTAGGTTACCTTGACGGGAAATCCTCATATCTCATGTATATGTATGTATACATATATAATAATTATTATTTGAGGGAATATTAGCCCTAACTTACAGGGAAAAAATTCAATTTAGAAATACTAAATCAGATTTCACACAATATAATATATATATATATATATAAAATTAGAAAAAAACTACATTTTATCAATTCAAAATGAACAATTAAATTACACCATCTAGAAAATTACATATAATAGAAATATTAAAATTAAAATAACAATAATATATCGATGATTAAGTAAATTGCAAAATAATAATAAAAACGTATATAATTGGTATTTTTAATATTTCTATTATATGTAATTTTCTAGATGGTGTAATTTAATTGTTCATTTTGAATTGACAAAAGGTGTTTTTTTCTAATTTATATATATATATATATATATATCAATCAAACCAAATCAAAATATATATATATAAATCAATCAAACCAAATCAAAATAGATGAACATCAATGGAATTTGTATCTTTGTGGTTCCAGTACCGGTGGCACACAAGAAAACCATCCGAACGTGGCCGTAGCCAGTACCGCATCGACTGGCCTCCGTGCTGTGGGCACAACAAACTCCATCCGATCGTGGCCGTTCGCCAGCCTCATCTGGCACCTGTGTCGGTGGCACATAAAGACACCATCCGAAGACCCGGCGACGTAGTCAGTCCACCTGTGCATACCTTCCTCTTATGACACTTGTGAAGACCTGTTGAGGCAAGTGTGTGACACTTGTGAAGACCTGTTGAGGCAGAGGCAAGTGTGTGACACTTGTGAAGACCTGTGAGGCAGAGGCAAGTGTGTGACACTTGTGGAGACCTGTTGAGGCAAGTGTGGACACGTGTGACACTTGTGAAGACCGTTGAGGCAAGTGAAAATCAAATCAAAACAAATCAAAATAGATGAACATCAGTGGAATTGTATTCTTTGTGGTACCAGTGCCGGTGGCACACAAGAAAACCACCCAAACGTGACCGTAGCCAGTACCGCATCGACTGGCCTCCGTGCTGTGGGCACAACAAACTCCATCCGATCGTGGCCGTTCGCCAGCCTCATCTGGCACCTGTGTCGGTGGCACATAAAGACACCATCCGAAGACCCGGCGACGTAGTCCAGTCACCTGTGCATACCTTCCCTCTTATGACACTTGTGAAGACCTGTTGAGGCAAGTGTGTGACACTTGTGAAGACCTGTTGAGGCAGAGGCAAGTGTGTGACACTTTGTGAAGACCTGTTGAGGCAGAGGCAAGTGTGTGACACTTGTGGAGACCTGTTGAGGCAAGTGTGTGACACGTGTGACACTTGTGAAGACCTGTTGAGGCAAGTGAAAATCAAACCAAATCAAAATAGATGAACATCAATGGAATTTGTATCTTTGTGGTTCCAGTACCGGTGGCACACAAGAAAACCATCCGATCGTGGCCGTTCGCCAGCCTCATCTGGCACCTGTGTCGGTGGCACATAAAAAACCATCCGAAGACCCGGCGACGTAGTCAGTCCACCTGTGCATACCTTCCTACTTATGACACTTGTGAAGACCTGTGAGGCAAGTGTGTGACACCTACTTATGACACTTGTGAAGCCTGTTGAGGCAAGTGTGTGAACTTGTGTAGACCTGTTGAGGCAAGTGAAAATCAAATCAAATCAAATCAAACCAAATCAAAATAGATGAACATCAATGGAATTTGTATCTTTGTGGTACCAGTACCGGTGGCACACAAGAAAACCATCCGAACGTGGCCGTAGCCAGTACCGCATCGACTGGCCTCTGTGATGTGGGCACATAACAAACACCATCCGATCGTGGCCGTCCGCCAGCCTCATCTGGCACCTGTGTCGGTGGCACATAAAAACACCAACCGAAGACCCGGCAAGACTAGTCAGGCCATAACCCGTGGCCCCTACTTGGGACGTAGTCAGTCCACCTGTGCATACCTTCCTTCCTTCTTGTGACACTTGTGAAGACCTGTGAAGACCTGTTGAGGCAAGTGAAAATCAAATCAAATCAAATCAAAATAGATGAACATCAATGGAATTTGTATCTATGTGGTACCAGTGCCGGTGGCACACAAGAAAACCATCCGAACGTGGCCGTAGCCAGTACCGCATCGACTGGCCTCCGTGCTGTGGGCACGCAACAAACACCATCCGATCGTGGCCGTTCGCCAGCCTCATCTGGCACCTGTGTCGGTGGCACATAAAAACACCATCCGAAGACCCGGCAAGACTAGTCAGGCCATAACCCGTGGCCCCTACCTGGGACGTAGTCAGTCCACCTGTGCATACCTTCTTTTGTGACACTTGTGAAAACTGTTGAGGCAAGTGAAAATCAAATCAAAACAAATCAAAATAGATGAACATCAATGGAATTTGTATCTTTGTGGTACCAGTGCCGGTGGCACACAAGAAAATCATCCGAACGTGGCCGTAGCCAGTACCGCATAGACTGGCCTCCGTGCTTTGGGACGTAACAAACACCATCCGATCGTGGCCGTCCGCCAGCCTCATCTGGCACCTGTGTCGGTGGCACATAAAAACACCATCCGAGCGTGGCCGTCTGCCAGCCTCGTCTGGCACCTGTGTCGGTGGCACATAAAAACACATCCGAGCGTGGCCATTCGCCAGCCTCGTCTGGCACCTGTGTCGGTGGCATAAAATCACCCACTACACTCTCGGAGTGGTTGGCGTTAGGAAGGGCATCCAGCTGTAGAAACACTGCCAGATCTGACTGGCCTGGTGCAGCCTTCGGGCTCCCCAGACCCCAGTTGAACCGTCCAACCCATGCTAGCATGGAAAACGGACGCTAAATGATGATGATGATGATGATGATATATATATGTGTGTGTGTGTGTGTGGAGGTGCAATGGCCCAGTGGTTAGGGCAGCGGACTCGCAGTTGTAGGATCGCGGTTTCGATTCCCAGACCGGGCTTTGTGAGTGTTTATTGAGTGTAAACACCTAAAGCTCCACGAGGCTCCTGCAGAGGGTGGTGGCGATCCCTGCTGTACTCTTTCGCCACAACTTTCTCCCACTCTTTCTTCTGTTGGTCTGCTCGCTTAGCCAGCGGAGTAGCGTCATTTTAAGGCTAAAACAATGTGAAGCGCATTGTGACCAACAATGTGTAGCAACATCTGATAGCCTGGTCGGTCATGGTGGTATATATATATATATATATATATATATATATATATATATGTATATATAAATTTACAGATATGTATACATTATATAAATATATGCTTTGGTGAAAGATGAAGAAAGTGAAAAGACTTTCAAGAAGTTTTTACTATTTTGATTTTTAATTCTTTATTTGCAGTGTTGGGGGAGGGATGAGGCGAGACAAAAGAGTCAACTGTCTCTTCAAGGCCTCCTTTCTCTTCAGGAGAGCTTAACTCTCCACATCTGATGAGGAAAAAATTTCCACAGGTAATCCCAGGTACATATGTATGTGTGTGTGCATGTGTATGTGTGTGTATATATATAATTTGAGACAATATGTTTGGGATAATCCAAGAAACTTAATAGAAAAGCAAGAATTCTAGGATTAGTACATGGGTGGAATGTGGGGGGGAGTGAAATATATGCTTCAAGTGGACTTAGTTATGATAGAATGGATTATTGATGTTCGGAGCAAAGAATATAGAGTCAGTATGATTCCAGAAGTAAGGAGAGACTGTTATATATTGGTTAAAGTAGTGAGGAAAGCAAGCAATTAGTCAAAGTAAGACTATTTTATTATTTAAATTCATTTAATTCAATCTGCTTTGACTAATTATTTAGCTTTCTTCATGACCTTAATTGATACCTGTTGACTTCATTGTACAACTCTGGAACGGTTTCCAGAGGGAAAGACAGGAGACAGTTCCAGAGGTGCAGAATGGGCCCCGAGAGGAATTATCGAGTCAGGTAGAGGATGTTTTTTTTGTTGAATGTTAACTATATTGAGTGTAGATGTCAGGGAGTATGCATGTGTGCATGCTCATTGACAAGTGGTGCACTTGTGTGTGTGTGTGTGTGTGTGTGTGTGCGTGCGTACTTATAGTAAATAGTTTTCCAGGTATTTGAAATGTTGTGTATTTTCACTTTGCAAAGGGTTAATCATCACTTAACGATAAAATGGAGTGGGGGGGGATCTGGTGAAAGACAAAGAGGGAGATAAACAAAAGAGAAAGAGAGAGAGAGGGTGATAGCAAAACAAGGAAGATAGTGGAAGAAATAGGAGGAGAGAAAGAGAGAGAATCAGGAGAGCAAATTTCAGTGAAGGACGATTTACAGAGGAAGCTTGTCACCTGGTGCGTACAACCAACCAACAAACTCCAAAAACAAATAATGTGAAGAGGAAGAGGTAAAGCCATATTTTCCAGTGTCCTTCTTTGGTAATTCCTTTTAAACGATGCATAGTTTTCTGGAGAAGACCCGTTGATCCTTCAAAATCTGAATCCTAGAGGAAAAGAAAAACTGGAGTAAAATACTGAAAGAAACATGTGCTTAGAAATTTATTATTTATAAATCTCACAACGAGAGACATTCAGCAACAGTACTTTGGAGTAAAGATTATTTGCCAACATGACATGGCTGAACAATCATTCTGTGCTGATGAAGGGAAATAACCTGGAAATCACGATACACAGATATTGTTTTGAGCTGAGTGGGGATGCTAGATTCCCTTGTTTGAAAATATAAGGACACAGATCATGTCATATAGCCAGCTGGAGACAATGTCTCCTGGGGTTAAATTACAGCAGCATTCGTCTTAAACCACAACTGCCATGTTATGTTGGCAAATAATCTTTACTCCAAACATGTGGTTGATTTCAAATGCTTGAACAAGGTTACAAAACACAGGTAGAGAAGGGGGCACAGTTGATTGGTACAAATGTTATTGACTAATTGCAAATGGCACCTGTGCCAGTGGCACATAAAAGCATCCATTACACTCTTGGAATGGTTGGCATTTTGCCTCTGTGAGGGCCAACACTCAAAAGGAACTCAGCCACTTTGCACCTGTGAGGTGCTTGATAAATGCTGCCAAGCATTTTCTTTGATGTGCAAATGAGTTTGTTAGCTTGTTGCCTTAAAAAAAATAATACAGGGACATGGCTTCACATTTTTGGCTACTGGTACTTTCTTTAACTGAAGCTAGAAAGATGAGAAACAAAGTTGATCTGGGTGAGATTTGAACTTACAATGCAAAAAAGCCAGAGCACCACAAGGCAGTTTTCCCCAATGTTCTGCCAATCTGTTAAAAATAATTGTATCAAATTTTGGCACAAGTTCAGCAATTTAAGCGAAAGAGGGTTGGTTGACTATAACAAACCCAGTGCGTGAATGGTGTGTTATTTTACCAACCCAGAGAGGATGAAATACAAACTGAACTTCAGCAAGATTTGAACTCAGAGCATAAAGAGCTAGAAGAAATGTCATTTAGCATCATGCTAACGACTCTGCCAGCTTGCCATCTAAATCTATTGATAGTAATAAATTCTGTTGACATTTTATTTATTTTGGGGGTGCACAGATAAATCCTGTGACCCATTGCAAGGCTCCTGAGACAAGTAGGAGGAAGTGATTTTTAGATTAGAGGATGGTCCTGAATGAGTGGACAACAGAGTGGACTCCACTAAACGTGCGTAAAGAAACACTGAATTGTTAAAAACTGAACTATTTATTGGAATTATTACCACTTTTGTTTTGTGGAACACTATAGTTTACTAGACTGGCACCGAGTGTCAGGCAGGTAAGACTGCACAGTCTGACTCTGGAAGAAATTGGTTCAGCTCAGCATTGTTCATTTCACATTTCTAGTGTTGTTTGTTGAACTCCAAGTCAAACTTGATGAAGCACAACTATGATGAAGAGGATGACAGCCAACAGCATCCTCTTTTTTCAGCCTGAATATGGGAGAACATTCAATTTTTTGACACAATGGACATAAAGATTTAATAGAAACTTGCTCAATTTTACTGGGGGTGAGGAAGAAAACCTCCGAAGAAACCGCTTACCATTTCATCCAGAAATGTGTTCTGTGTCCGTATTTCTGTGCCTATATCAATGCTGAGCTGCAAATATAGAAGAATAACATCATCATGGTTTAATGTCTGCCTTCCTTGATGGAATTGGTTACAACAAGAAATTACTAACTTGAATAAATGGTTATTAACTCACATTCATATTTATTCTTTTCTACTTTAGGCACAAGGCCTGAAATTTGGGGTGGGGCAGGGCTGTCGATTAGATTGACCCCTTTATGCAACTGGTACTTAATTTATCGACTCCAATAGGATGAAAAGCAAAGTTGACCTTGGTGGAATTTGAACTCAGAATGTAAAGACAGACGAAATACTACTAAGTATTTCGCCTGGCGTGCTAACGATTCTGCCAGCTTGCTACCTTCATATTCATGTTTAATGTTAAAGTACTAAGACCAAGTAAAGAATACTCGTTAGTCACGGCAATCGACCAGGTAACCTCTCCAGTTCTGGTTTGGTTTCTTTTTATGATACACACTTTCCTGTACACACAAAGGTAGGACAGAATTTGTTGAGACAGATTTTTTTTCACAGCTGGATGCCCTTTCTGTCATCAACTCTCAACTGTTTCTAAGTTACGAACAATATTTTCCTGTGGGTTGACATGTTTTCATGGAAGACTGGAACTGAAGGTCACCACTCGTTTAAAACTATTATAACAATGTCAGGACAAGTAGGGACTAACGCGGATATACTCACATGCAGCACAGACAGACACACACACATAATGAGCTTCTTTTAGTTTCTGTCTCCCAAATCTACTCACAATGCTTTGGTTGGCCCAAGGCTAGAATGGAAGGCATTTGCTCAAGGTGCCACATGATGGGACTGAACCTGCTAGTCCCTGAATAGTACTAAAGATTCAGTTTTCAATGACCATCCTCTCTGCGGGGTTGAGTCTAATAAAAATCCTATGAAATCAGAGGCTTCTTGATTTCTGTTTCATGAGATTTTGTGCTCAAATAAGAAACGCTGAGTGATAAGACCAGTCAAGGCAGAGTTATTCCTCTTAGATGCTGTCTTTTATAAAAGACGGAAAAAGAGAAATTCCAAAGCTAGAAAGGAATCCTTTATATTTTAAGACCTGTAATGAAGAACGCAGTTGACCTGCAAGTCAAAGACTGCAGGAATAAAAGATGGACAGGAAAGAAATTCCAGAAGGTTGGCACTCTACAACAGGAAGGATTGGGTATGGTGGTTATGTGGAGCTTAGAGACAAGGCAGACGTCAGGTGAGACAAAACGGAGATGATAAGCATTGGTTGTGTCTAGAATCTGGTGGAGGCAGATGAGGGAGCTTTGAGGAGGTGAGGGTATTGCAACAAAGGCTGTCTGTTTGTCCCACTGATGAGTTTGATCAACTGAATTACCTGCTCATTGAGTTAGCAGGTAGATGGCAGAATATTCCTCAGACACCAATACATCATCATTATCTTATAACATTCATTGTCCATGCTGGCATGGGTTGGACACAATTCTCAGGCAGAATTAACATGACTGGACTTTTAAATTCCACATACAATATATTTGTCCAAGACCCGTGCTGCTTCGGTCAACTTGATTTTATTCACAAGGCTTGTATCAACCTAACTAAGTTAAGGGAGAAAGATACTTATTTCATATGTTAAAAGTTAAAAAGGCTGAGAAAAGCCAGTCACATCTACAGGTCAAAGGTGACTGGCTTCATGACAACCACAGAGAAATGGCCCAGTCTGGCTCAGGCATGAGCAGATGCAAGGTGAATGTTGATTAGTAGAGGCTGCCTCTATGTGGTCACTTGAATTCATCATCATCATCATCATCGTTTAATGTCCGTTTTCCATGCTGGTATGGGTTGGATGGTTTGACTGAAGACTGATGAGCCAAGAGGCTGCACCAGGCTCCAGTCTGATCTGGTAGATTTTCTACAGCTGGATGCCCTTTCTAATGCCAACAACACCGTGAGTGTAGTGGGTACTTTTTACGTGCTATCGGCACAGGTGCCAGGTGAGCCTGGCAACAGTCATGATCGGTTGGTGCTTATTACGTGCCACCAGCACGGAAGCCAGTCAAGGTGGCACTGGCATCAGCCACATTCAGATGGTGCTTTTTACATGCCACCGGCTCAGGGATCACAACTACAATTTCCATTGATTTTTGATGTTGATGTACTTGACTCAATAGGTCTCCTCAAGCACAGGGTCGAAACAGTGTTTCTTTACTTGCCACCTGCACAGGAGTCAGTCCAGCGGCACTGGCAACGACCGGGTGCCAATCATAGGATTTGGTTATTTCGATTTCACTTGCCCCAGCAGGTCTTCGCAAGCAGAGTTTAGTGTCCAGTGAAGGGAGGTTGGCATGGGTGCCAGTTGTCGGATGTGGTTCGATTTTGAATTAGAAACAATGAGTATCTTCCACAAGAAAATTTTAGGATGGTCATGGCTAGAAGGCTTTGACTATATGTCTGTTTCATGAAAGCTGACCTACATGTCATAACATTTGTAAAAATAAATAAAAGGGATCTGAAACTGTTTATTTACCGATTTCAAGGCCTTTACTTTACCCTTGAGCGAACTTTCTAAATTATCATTTTCACCTTCAATAAAACTATTTCCAGGTGCGTCGTGTGTTGTCTGAATACCTGAAAATAAAAAACAAAAAAAAATATGGTCAAAGAAACTGTAACAAAAAATGCATCAGTTGTTTATAAGTCATTTAAGAAACACACAAAAGCCGTTAGATTCACTTCAACATTTAAATTTAATTTGTCAAAATATTTTCGTCGCTTTGAGACTGCAACATGTTCACTGGCAAAATTCCATGCTGCATCTGAGAAAGAAACAGTTAGTTCATGATATATATATATATGTATGTATGTATGAGAAAGTAAGGAGGGATGTTAGGAAGGGCATCGTTACACTTCCAGATGGGAAGGGTTTTCCTATGATGCTGACATGCAGTGTCTGAGCAAGACCCTGCCTCAGTAAAGCTGGACTCAAGAGTCATCTTCGTAGTCATAAAGCGAGACAGATGAGTGACAACCTGACCACTTGGTGGTGGTGTTACACACCATACTAATCATATCTGTCGGGCATGTGGAAGAGAGTGTAATTCGGCAGGAGGACTTAAACGACATGCAAAGGTACATGAAGCCCAGTTACAACTACAGCCGGCTATTACCGGTGAAGGTTTTACCTGCCAATTCTGTAGACATTGTAGATCTTTAGCTGGGCTAAAAAGTCACATTCGATCACAGCACCAGTAACAGTTAAGCTTCGTGCAATGGCCATACTCGATAACGAGGGGGCAGCCATCATGTATGTATGTATGTATGTATGTATGTATGTATGTATGCATGTATGTATGTATGTGTGTGCATGCCTGTATGTATGTATGTGAGTATTTAGGTATATAAGTGTGTAGAATAATCTTGGTTTATGTCCCATGCAATTTTCCAGCCTTTAGCAGGCAGTTGGGAAAACCCCCATATATACAACATTGCAACACAGGAAAGGACTAGACTTATACACTGTAAGCCCTACTGGAATATATGCCATGGACCCAGGCAGATGCCGATAAACTCATACAAAAGATAGACTTCTAACATCAGCACACGCCACAGATACTTTATTTTATTAACTATGGAATGATGAAAAGCAAGATTTGAACTCAGAAATGAAAGGACCATAAGTGAAGTCCACAAGCATTTTGTCTGGCTTTTAACAAATCTGACAACCCTGCTAGAAATAGCAACCAAATTTCCCTGATGCCACAGTCTGGGGTCTGTAACCCTTTGGCGTACACATTGCTCTGTCAAATGCAATTCTTATTTATTCATAGTCAGGAATCAATCATGATTTATCTTGAAGTTTCGTGATTTCAATAATTTTAATAATGACATTGCAGGGTAAGTGTGAGATGCTGGATCTGGTCATAAATTTGGACATAAAGCGGATAGAATATTTTGGTCAGATATGGGCACTTCAAATGCTAAAGGGTTAAAAAGAAAAGAAAGAAGATAGATAGGGTAATGTTGCTGTAGATCACTGCTGGGGACGGGTGGGTGGAAAATTTTATATAGGTACTGGGAAAAAAGGGGTTGGTGGGAGGGATAACAGGTGCAGCTTTTAATTGCCCTAATTTTCAAAAACATTTTCAATTTTTATTCTGTATCTGAATAACCTTCTGGTAATATTAGGGACCAAAACGTTTTCACATTCTACACAAAATTGATCAAAATATTTTAATGATGACAATGTTTGTTTGTTGTGTATTTTATTTTGTTGAAGTGTAACAAAACAAGGAAGTGTTGAAATTGTGTTTGCAAGGGAAAGGGCAGAGGTGACACCTAAAAAACAAAAAGAAGCTTAAAAAGCACTGTCCTAGGTCTACTAAGTTTGAGATTAAAAAATAGCCAGGATGGTCACAATCGGAATGTCCTTTTTTGTTTATATGTCTACTACACAACCACCTCACCAACAACAACACTGAACACCTTTTTGATCTCCATGTGTCTAACACACGTGGACATGCCTACAAAGTCAGAAAACAATACAGCTCCCATGACTTTCGGAAACATTTTTTCACGCTCAGAGTTGCTGAAGCATGGAATAAACTGCCTGCGTCAGTTGTTGACTGCCATGACACTGCATCTTTTAAGGCCCTCATGCTTTCCGAAATCCGCCGAAACTACACCTGATTATATATACACTTTAGATGAGTTGTAGTGCACCTGAGCACTGTACACAATTATTATTATTATTATTATTATTATACATTAGAGCTGATCTGGAGATAGAGAACAACAGAGAAAGGAGGAGAGAGATAGAGAGGGAGGGAGAGACAGATAGAGAGAAAGACAGGGAGGGAGGGTCTCAATGGAATCTATAATCAAACTAATCTTTATGCTATTCTCTATGTACATGTATGTGTGTGTGCATGAATGTATGTGTGTGTGTGTGTGTGTGTATATATATATATATCATCATCATCATCATCACTTAACGTCCGCTTCCCATGCTGGCATGTGTTGGACGGTTTGACTGAGGACTAGTGAGCCAGAAGGCTGCACCAGGCTCAACCTGATCTGGCAAAGTTTCTACAGCACACACACACACTCACACATATATATAGATATCATTATCATCATTTTCGTTGTTTAACGTCCTCTTTCCATGGTGGCATGGGTTGGACGGTTTGACTGGCTGGAGAGCCAGAAGGCAATGTTTCTACAGCTGGATGCCCTTCCTAATGCCAACCACTCTGAAAGTGTAGTAGGTGCTTTTTATGTGCCACCGGCATGAGGGCCAGTCAGCCGGCACTGGCACCGGCCACGCTTGAATGGTGCTTTTATATATTTTTGTGTGTGTATGCATGTATGTATATAATAGTCTGATAATTAGAGAGAAATAACACAAGTTTGAGATAGAAATAAGACCGGGGTTGCTACAATCAATTCAAACTCTTCATCCTGGGCGTGATGGTGCCCAGAATGACCAGAGTCCAACATATGAAACCATTGAAGGTAAACATCCATGTCTGACCAATTTCAACAGTTTTCAAACAGCAAATTGAAAATGATTGTGATTTGTATCAAACTATTTGAAAGCTTTAAAAAAAACTACAACATCATTTTGTAGATATTTACACACAAACAAATATAAAGGAAAAAAAGTTGAATTTAAAATTCTTTGTTTTTTTACTTGTTTCATTCATTGGACGGTGGCCCTGCTGGGGCAATGCCTTAAGGGATTTAGTTGAAGAAATCGACCCCAGGTGTGGCCCTTAGCTTATCAGCTCTGGTCCAACCCATGCCATGGAATATGGACATTAAATGATCACACACACCTTGATTATATGAAGTTTACATTGTTGTTAGGATATAAGGTGTACACTCGTAGGGGTTTCGATCAAAACCCTAACGAGTTTACACAGGACCTCCTAACCACAAGGTAAACTTCATACAATCAAGGTATATTAATATATATATACAGTGAGATTCTTTTAGTTTCTGTCTACTAAATCCTCTCACAAGACTTTCCTTGACTCAGGGCTATAAAAGAAGGCACTTGCCCATTGCATATGGTGCCACACAACAGGACTGAACCCAGAACCACATGGTTGAAGAACATGCTTCTCAACTACACTGCCATACCTAAGTATTTTTAAAAAAAAACGTTTAACTAGTTTTGTGATGTGATACAAAGCATGTCAAATATTTCTGATCAAATAACTGAGTCCACGTCGGGGATGGGGTGGGGGAAAGAACCCGAAAGCAGTGAAACAAGGGTTCTGCACTATTCACAATAACAGTCCTACAATCCCTCTGATATAAAGGCCCTGTACGAAACGTTAAGATAATTCTTCGCCTCATCATATCCAAACTAAGCCAACGGTATCGTCTGTGACATCTCGACATTAAAACACGAGTAGTATTACAATTTTCCTCTTTTTGTCCTATTTTTTGCTCTAGCTCCGCCGGTTCCCCCAACTCGACTGTATTTTCAATTGACGAATTAGATTCAACGAACGAAAATAGGCAGAAGGCCACAGAGTTGTGGGTTGGGAAGAAAGAGTCAAATAACTCAGCCCAGCACTTGGTTGGCATCACGTTGTTCTCCTATGTTCCGATTAGTTCAGGAACTCAAATTTCAGAGCTGGAAACCCCAGAAACACACTGGTGGTTCCGTCAGTCAGCTACGATCAGATTTCAATTCTTAAAATATATAAACAAATAAATAAAGTATAGGAATAATGCCAATATCGATTCTGAAGGATATTTCGAACGAAGAAATTCCACTTAACATATTTGAATCGGTGTGTAGAACAAAAATATTTACTTTCAATTCAAAGAAGGCAACGCAAAAACACCGAGTTTTAAGACTGTCATCGACTGAAGTTATTTCCCCGAGCAATCGAAATATTGGTCGTCTTAAATATTAGTGACGCAGACATTTCGCCAGCATCCTTGGAGTCCCGGACTTTACTTTAATGTCAAACATATGTTACAAGTTGGGACGAATGGTTAATGTTAGAGAAGAAAGGTGTGTCCGTGTGGGGGGATCAATTGCGATGGAACCGATGGAGCTTAGGTTAATAGAAATGCTTGGATCTAAGATCGGGGCTAATGTTTTACTTTTAGAAAAAGCCTTCAACACGTCTAGAAAATAAAGTAAAGAGATGAAAACTTTACCCGGGTCTTGGATGTGTTGTCGCCTCATCTTTCAGCTGGGGTTTGTTGTTCCACTTCGAAGCAGTGTAAAACGTCATCCAGTTGTGGCTACGTCATCACTTTGTGTGTATGGAGCCGACTTTTTCTGACATTAAGTTTGCCTGATTTTTTCTATTGTTTTTTATCTTTTCATTTTGTTTTTGTTTTAATTTATTTTAAATAAATTTTATTTCAGTAAAATTATAGATTTTAATTGTTTCTGCTTAATTTAGAATTCTGTACATCGTAAACGAATAAATCGCGATTAAAAATAAATGTTTGGAAAGTTGTACGAAAGTAACAATGCTGTCTCAGCATGATTCTATTACACGTGTAAAACAACATGTGGCGTGTTTTCGCTTCGGTAATCGAAGATTTCGGTTGGAAAGAAGAGAGGAGGAAGCCTCGACAGAGGTCCACGCGTTCAGTTGGGCCTTCAGAAGAGGAAACTCTCATATTTATTATTGTTGTCCTTTGTTTAAGAGAGAACGTGATGTCTAATTGATTTATGGTGAAAAGAAAGTCAGTGAGTAGGCGGAACCGTTATCATGCCGGTCAAAATGCAATACGACATTTCGTCCGTCATTATTTGTTGTGTTCAAAGGCGGCGAGCTGGCAGAATCGTTAGCACGCCGGGCGAAATGCTTTGTGGTATTTCGTCCGCCGCTGCGTTCTGAGTTCAAATTCCGCCGAGGTCGACTTTGCTTTTCATCCTTTCGGGGTCGATACATTAAGTACCAGTTACACACTGGGGTCGATGTAATCGACTTAATCCATTTGTCTGTCCTTGTTTGTCCGTGTAGCCCCCTGTGGGTAGTAAAGAAATAGGTATTTCGTCTGCCGTTACGTTCCGAGTTCAAATTCCGCCGAGGGCGACTTTGCTTTTCATCCTTTTGGAGTCGATAAAATTAATACCAGTTACGTACTGAGGTCAATGTAATCGACTTAACCCTCCCCCGAAATTGCTGGTCTTGTGCCTTTATCTTTTACTCATTTGACTGAGGCCATACTGGGGCACTGCCTTGAACGGCTTTAGTCGAACAAATTGACCCGTTTCTTTTGCCAAACCGCGAGGTTACGGGAGCATAAACACACCAACACCGGTTGTCAAGCAGTGGTAAGAGACACAGGCACGAAAACACGCACACAGAGCTATCGCGGTGTTACGTTCCAAGACAACCCGCGATAGGTCAAAATCAGCGAAGTAGAAACTACTGTGTTGTAAATATTAAAAAAATTATTTTTATAATTTGTATATGTTTATTTCATTATAGATAATAGGCGTAGGAGTGTATGTGTAGTAAGTAATTTGCTTACGAACCACATGGTTCCTGGTTCATTCCCACTTCTTGGCACCTTAGGCGAGTGTCTTCTACTATAGCCTCGGGCCAACCAAAGCCTTGTGAGTGAATTTGGTAGACGGAAACTGAAAGAAGCCTGTCGTATATATGTGTGTGTTTGTGTCTGACTTTGTTCCCCCAGCATCGCTTGACAACCGATGGTGGTGTGTTTACGTCCCCGTAACTTAACGGTTCGGCAAAAGAGACCGATAGAATAAGTACTAGGCTTACAAAGAATAAGTCCTGGGGTCGATTTGCTCGACTAGAGGCGGTGCTCCAGCATGGCCACAGTCAAATGGTTGAAACAAGTAAAAGAAATAAAAAAAAACAGCGGCACACACTCGCCTCCCATACAGTATGTTTCGCTTTCCATACACCATGTGCCGTTCTGTGTTTATTCATCGACGGTACTCTACGTATTTTCTTTTAATATCTTTTAATTTATGTGTTATACAGTGCATTACTGCACTGTATTTCCATTTATTGATTTTTAAGCGTAAAAATGCTTTTTACCACAGAAATATTTAAAAATTGGCGGCGGAAACCCATGATATAAATTTACATATATTAGACAGAAAAATCCGCGATGTACTGAGGGTGCGATAGGGGAACCATGATATGGCGATTACTGTATATATATATATATATATATATATATATTATATATATATATATATACATATATATATATATATATATATATAGAGAGAGAGAGAGAGAGAGAGTGGTTGTATACTGTCAACTTAACGTGACAGTCCCGTATGGGAATTACACCACCGCTGTTTAGCCCTAGGAAGCATCGAACGCTTCCTGTCGGCTTTGACACATTTTCTGTGTCCTTATATTTGTGAAGGGGAGGCAAGCACCCCTACCAGCCAAGATTCCCACCTGAGGACATGCATGTTTCTGGGTCTTAATCCGTCATCAGCCCAGGATAGTGAGATCTGCTGATTGAGGTGCTTGTCCAACCTTCACAAATATATATATTTACGGTGAAATCTATTCACTGATCACCATAATCAGAAATATTAAATTTCTAAATGTCTTGACAGTATACAACCACTCTATCGCTCCACCACCGCTCTTGTCTCTTTGAGACATTTAGAAATTTAATATTTCTGATATATATATATATATATATATATATATATATATATATAAATAAAACATATGCATACATACATGCATATATGTACATACCTACATCTACATGTATATATACATGCATATATATATATGAGTACAGGACACCACAAATAAACGTAGAACACAACGAGAAACGAAAACATAAAATCAAACAAGGAAACGGACATTTTTTAACAACGAAAAAACAGAGTACAAGACAAACAATACAAGGAATATTCCCCTTCATCAGCTTCCCCTGTTTCGACTGAATGCGTGTTTCGAAATGCGCTTGGCTTAGATATTCCTTTGGGGCTGGCCTGGTCGGAGCAATCTCAAGATTAATCAGCCGAAATTGCGAGGATTATCCGGTTCTTGACTGAAGATTGAAGGCTTCAAATGTCCCGTCCGTGCCTTTTGTATCATCTTCTAAATGTTTTGCGTTTTGTCCCAGTTTTTTTTTTTACATATATATATATATATCTCTTATTATAAAAGGCAGATTTTATCTGCCTCCCTTTGGGAGTTATACAAATCTACAATATAGGATTTCTTCAATTACAATTTACCTAGCAGTTTTAAGAGTACAATGCATCGCGTCATACCAGGTCCAGTTTTTAAAATTTAAACTCCAATTAAGCAAAATTTACAGAAAACTCACATTCTGGTGTGTGTGTCAAATGCTTTTCTTAGTCTGGTTTACACCACACGCAAACGCACACACACAGTGTGCAACGAATAAAATGAAAGTAATTCGCTTACTGTAGTGAGTGATTCTTTCACTCTGCCTCCCACTTCCTCTTTCAACACATACACACGCAAATATATAAATAAAATTGTAAGCTAACGTGCGTGTGTGTGAGTGTGTGTGTGTGTGTGTGTGCGCGTGTGTGTGTGTGTGTGTGTGTGAGGGTGCGTGTGTGCGTGTGCGTGAGTGTGTGACAGGAAAGTTTTTTATGACGAATATAACACCTATATCCAAGTAGCAGAAAGATAAGACAGTAAGGTGTGATTTGAGGGAGATTTGGCTACTATTTCTACCATGTCTAGCTGCCATGTAGGGGTCTCCCTCATAGGCTCATACATACATATATACATAGATAAGACAGTAAGGTGTGATTTGGGGAAAATTTGGCTGCTATTTCTACCAGGTCTAGCTGCCATGTAGGGGTCTCCCTCATAGGCTCATACATACATATATACATAGATAAGACAGTAAGGTGTGATTTGGGGGAAATTTGGCTGCTATTTCTACCAGGTCTAGCTGCCATGTAGGGGTCTCCTCATAGGCTCATACATACATATATACATAGATAAGACAGTAAGGTGTGATTTGGGGGAAATTTGGCTGCTATTTCTACCAGGTCTAGCTGCCATGTAGGGGTCTCCCTCATAGGCTCATACATACCATACATATATACATAGATAAGACAGTAAGGTGTGATTTGGGGGAAATTTGGCTGCTATTTCTACCAGGTCTAGCTACCATGTAGAGGTCCCCCTCATTGGCTCATATATATATACATACATAAGACAGTAAGGTGTGATTTGAGGGAGATTTGGCTGCTGTTTCTACCAGGTCTGTTACGCCTTCTCATGTAAACTCAAGCTTTCTCATGCCTTGAACATAAGACCAAAGCAGAGAATGTATTCTTTTATTCTTCTGCTTTTTCCAGCCATTGGTCTGTGGCCATGCTGGGGCAATGCCTTGAAGAATTGTAGTTTAATGAATCAACTCCAGTTTTATTTTTGTAAGCATTTTTTGACATATATAAGGGAAGTAACTCTCTAAAATTTATTATTAAATCTCAGAACGTAAAAAGCTACAGTAACACCCCTCCCCCTTTGTGGTTAGCCATATTGAGATGGCTATTATACTTTACATCTCTAAAAATGCTTATATAATTATTTCCCTTACAAACCCGAGCAACGCCGGGCGATACTGCTAGTCTTATTATAAAAGGCAGATTTTATCTGCCTCCCTTTGGGAGTTATAGAAATCTACAATATAGGATTTCTTCAATTACAATTTACCTAGCATTTTTAAGAGTACAATGCATCGCGTCATGCCAGGTCCAGTTTTTAAAATTTAAACTCCAATTAAGCAAAATTTACAGAAAACTCACATTCTGGTGTGTGTGTCAAATGCTTTTCTTAGTCTGGTCTACACCACACGCAAACGCACACACACAGTGTGCAACGAATAAAATGAAAGTAAATAGCGACAGAGTGATTTGAGGAAGACTAAACTGAAAGTATTTAAACCACTACTCAAAAAATAAAAAAACACAGCAAACAGAAACAAATAAATACATAACCATTTACTCCTCACCAATTTCTTCAATTAGAATTTACCTAAGATTTTTCAGAGTACTTCAGTGGGTGATGCCATAAAAATTTCTTTCAATTTTAACACCAATTAAGACAAAATTCGAGAAAACTCAATATTTTAACATATCACTCCGAAAGCATTGATGTACATGTGTGCGTGCGTGAGTGTGTGTGTGTCATTCCTCACACACACGCATACACATACATATACAACTACATACAACTACATACACATACAACTACATACAACACGTGTGTGTTTGTTATTAGTAAAAAAGGCGCCAAATCACAACTCACTTATCATTCCAACACATTTGCAAAGACACACGGACGGACAGAAAGGTAAATTGGTTTTTATTTTACTCTGTATATATTTTATTATATAATATTATATATATAGATATTGTATATATAATTGCAGTATGAAACAGTGTTTATGTATAAACAGACGACACTTATATATGTATTATAATAAGAGATTAATAAATGTATGCATCCGTTTAACCCTTTCGTTACCAAGCCGCCCGAATTTACCTATTCATATTTAAATGAGAGTATCAGAGCAAATCTCTTAGTACATTCGTGAAAACACGTATTATACTTCGTAAACACTTCAACTACAGTTTTGTACAAAAATCGAAGTGTAATTTTAATTCCGTGAATTATGGGAGATTTCTTTCCGAAATTTGTTCCTATTGTGTTTTCAAATTTGTAATTCTGACAAAAAATGGATACGAATTTCATTATATCAAGCAGCGAGTCAGAATTCGAAGGATTTTCTACTGAAGACCTTCATAAATCTAACTCTATGTGAGAAAAAAAAAAAGCATCTTTATATAAGAGTGAACTGTGTGGTGTCTGTCTCCTACGATTTAGATTCCTAACTACTCCCACATTTTGCGGTGCAGTTAACCAAAAGCGGGTATCTTATAGTCGTGATTCATATCGAGCCCTTCTGGGTATTAGCGTGCGTCTACGATGAGTCTACGATTTAAAAAAAATTTACCATCATATTTTTCCATTTTAATGCATTTTTTCGCTTTTATATAAGGGAAGTAACTCTCTAAAAATATCTATGATGTGCCAACGATTTAAAAAAAAATTTACCTTAATTTTTTTTCAATTTTTAATGCATTTTTTTGCTATTTTTTGGCTATAACTCTCTAAAAATGCTTATATAGTTATTTCCCTTACAACCCGAGCAACGCCGGGCGATACTGCTAGTATATATATATAGCGACGCCCGTACTCTTTTGGTCTTATATGTAAGTACATATTTCTTTAAACTTGGTACGACTCTATAATACTGTCTCTGTCCCCACTCTCCTACATTTCTCTGCCTTTCACACTTTGCACTCCACTTTGATCTCTCTCTCTCTCTCTCTCTCTCTCTCTCTTCTACTCCTCCTTTGTTCCTTGCCCCCCTTTTTTTTTCTCTCTTTCATCTGTCACTCTTTTCCCCTCTCTTCTCCTCACACGTGACTGACTGACCGATTGCTGCCCTTTCGTGTTTAGCAGCCGTCGCGGCAAGACACATTTTTTTCTCTCTCTGCCCTAAGACCTTTTTCTAACACACCAGCTCAAAGTTTACTCGTCCTGTCAAAAAGACCCCTGTCTGTGACGTCCTGATTTTGTTATTATTATTATCATTATTGTTTTTACGTATTTTCGTATTCATATTCGTGTAACATCGTCCGTTTTTCTGTCCATGTTTTGTATACATTCGAGGCTTTCTTCCGAGGAATCTAATGCGTTTGGCTTAGATTTTCCTTTGGGGCTGGCCAGATCGCAGCAATCTCAAGATTGATCAGCCGAGATTGCGAGGATGATCCGGTTCTTGACTGAAGATTGAAGACTTCGAATGTCCCGTCTGTGTTTTTTGTATCGTCTTCTAAATGTTTTGCGTTCTTGTCCCAGTTTGTATTTTTTTACATATACATATATATATATATAGTCAATAATAATAAAGGGTAAAATTAATTAATTAATTAGTAATTAATAATTTTACCAATCAGTAGTAGTAGTAGAAATAGCTAAATTCTTTGGCTGCTATTTCTAAAAGTTCGGTATATGGTAAAGCAAATTTTTTTGCTGAACCCTAATTATATATATATATATATATATTATATATATATATATATATATATATATATATATACGATGGGTTTCTCTCAGTTTCTAAGGAGAAAGAGAGTCAAGTAGAGAATAATAATAATAATAATAATAATTGTGTACAGTGCTCAGGTGCACTACAACTCATCTAAAGTGTATATATAATCAGGTGTAGTTTCGGCGGATTTCGGAAAGCATGAGGGCCTTAAAAGATGCAGTGTCATGGCAGTCAACAACTGACGCAGGCAGTTTATTCCATGCTTCAGCAACTCTGAGCGTGAAAAAATGTTTCCGAAAGTCATGGGAGCTGTATTGTTTTCTGACTTTGTAGGCATGTCCACGTGTGTTAGACACATGGAGATCAAAAAGGTGTTCAGTGTTGTTGTTGGTGAGGTGGTTGATAACTTTGTGGGTGTTTACCAAGTCCGTCGCCAAACGCCGGAGCTTCAGTGAATCCATGCCCAGGGAAACAAGGCGCTCAGAATATGGTAGGTGTCTGATGGAGGGTATGCGTTTGGTTGCACGTCTCTGGACAGATTCCAGGAGATCAATGTTCTGTGCAAGATAGGGGTTCCAAACTGATGATGCGAATTCCAAGTGTGGTCGTACCATAGCTGTATACAGTTTTAAATAGATGGCTGGAGAGCGGCTAACAAAAGACCTGCTGAGTGATGCCAAGACACCCTCGGCCTTCCTGACAATCTTAGAGATATGCTTTGACCAACGCAAATCACTGCTGACAGTGATGCCTAGGTCACGCTCGCAAGAGGATTTCTTGATATCAGTGTTGTGGAGGGAGTATGTGAACGCAGGGTTTTTTCTCCCAAAATGCATGGTGGTACACTTGTCCACAGCCAGTTTCAGTTGCCAGTCTGTGATCCATTGCTGCATTGTGTCTAGGTCTGATTGCAGGAAAGAGTTGTAGACATCAGGATCTGTCCTCTTGATTTCAAGGTACAGCTTGATGTCGTCTGCATATTTCAATACTGTGGCATTCTTTAAATTGGCATCTATGTCGTTAATGTATGCCACAAACAAGAGGGGACCAAGGACAGATCCCTGTGGTACACCCGATGACATCTCATATGGTGTAGAGTGCTGTCCTAGAACTGTGACTACCTCCTTTCGGCTGAGGATGAAGGATTTCAACCAGTTAAAAAGGTCATCCCCCACACCCATTGCAGAGAGTTTCACCATAAGCCTTTTGTGTGGCACAGAGTTGAAAGCCTTAGCAAAGTCAAAGAAGAGGGAAAGCAGCTGGTCTTATAGAATTTCGGAATCTGGAGTGTTTTGCAATGTGGCAAAAGGCTTTAGCAATGGTTTGAGATCTTCTCTAACATATATGCAATCAAGTTCATAAAGAATTCTCATTGGTGGAATATCAAAACTTATTTATTTATTTAGAAGAGGAAAAGAAACTGGAGATTAAGAAGTTAATAGTTGTTTATTATTAACCGCAAATTTAGCAGACTCGCTAAGCACACACATAACATCCAAATGTATATATTTTTTCCTCTGACGCTATCATGCTCATGTCACGTATTGAGTCTGCTGAATCTAGAACGGTATCAAAGAGCTAACCTCTGGAATGTCACCACCACCAAATGGGATGGCTTTCCACCGTAATTATCTGGGTGCTCGCAAAATAAATTCTTTACATGTCAGTAATTATCCGATTTGCAATAAACAATATATAGATAAAATAAATATATGATATTGTAAGTCGAAATTTTGACGACTGGATACTTATATCAGTTGAATAAGTTTAACAACAAATTATCTGAATGTTTCAAGGAAAATAATTTGCGTAAAGGGAGGTAAATAATATAAGAAAGATGCAAAAGTTCTCTCCCCTGCAAGATATCATACGTTTTCACTTTTTGATTAGGCGACATGCGCCCACGCACACACGCACTTACCCTATCTCTTTCTCTATCTATCTATCTATCTATCTATCTATCTATCTATCTATCTATCTATCTATCTATCTATCTATCTATCTATCTATCTATCTACTTTTCCCCTTTTTTCTTCTTTTTTCATTTCTCTTTTCTTTTGTTCCTTTTCCTTATCTTCTTTTTTTATTTTTATTTTTTAATTTTTTATTTTATTTATTTTTTTTTGTTCTTTTCTTCCCTTTTACGATCCCTCTTGATCGAAAACCTACGCCACCCCCTTTTATCTATCTATCTATCTATCTATCTATCTATCTATCTATCTATCTATCTATCTATCTATCTATCTATCTATCTATCTATCTACCTGTGTATATGTATATAAGTACATGTATGTATATATATATATATATATATATATATAATTAATTAATAAGGGTGAGAGAATTAGATACTAATTTAATAGTATACCTATTCAACACCAAGTGGCCCAGTGCCCCGAGAAACCTGGATTATTATAATATTTTATAACGTATTATAATATTTTATACAAAAATAAATATAAGAGAGTGGTCACTATGTGGCTCATTCTAGCACTAGTAATAGATCCAATAGGTTTCAACCACAAAAATACATGTTTCCCATGAAAGTCAGTACGATTGTTAGCTCACACGAACAGGGCAAATAAAAAATAACAAAAATACAGATTATTTTGGGACAATTGTTTCGCTATTTGCCCTGTTCGTGTGAGCTAACAATCGTACTGACTTTCATGGGAACATGTATTTTTGTGGTTGAAACCTATTGGATCTATTACTAGTGCTAGAATGAGCCACATAGTGACCACTCTCTTATATTTATATATATATATATATATATATATATATATATCTATATATATATTATATATATATATATATATATATATATATATATATATATATATATATATATATATATATGTATATATATATATATATATATATGGTGGATTCTATATACCGAAGACGATGAATGAGGGTTCATTAAATAACCTTCAACAATTCCTAAGCCTTGTGACACCACATGTGTACCTTCCATCCAGCTGCTGTCTTGCACACTTTCTCGCAAATGGTACACTTGCATATATATATATATATATATATATATATATATATGTAGGTCCCGGGTTGATTCGGGGTTAACCACAGTAAATAAGGTACTCAATACATAGTAGAGTAAAATTAATTTATTATATAGAAGGAGCTTCTACAGGACTAGAACTGTTTCATTCAAGAGAAATCTTCATATATATATATATTATTTATATATATATATATATATAGAGAGAGAGAGAGGAATTTGATGGGATTTCTGGATAGTTGCTAGTCACGTGTGATGTCCTTCAATGGAAATGTTACAAATTCGATATTTTCGGCCTTATCTTGGGGCTTCAGTGGTTCCATTCTTTCTTTTGCTTATAATGTACTTTGTAGCAGCTTCTTGTTCTTGGGTTACACAAGCACAGGACTCGGAGTGTAGTATGCTGTAGCGGTCACGAGTCCAAGAAAGGCTGCTCTTTACGTCGATGTTAGTTTTATCTTCGTGAAAGATACCCAAAGTACAACCTCTGTTTTTGATATGCTGAGCCTTTCACACCCAGGCCTTCGTTGAGGTATGTTAGTCTGCCTGTTCTGGGGCTGACAATGAGGAAGAGGTTGTTTCTTGGGGAGTTTACTACCAACACCTGAGATATTGTTTACTTCACTTTTCATTATTTGATTTAGATATGCATTTATTTTTTGCTACTGTTGTTTAGTAAGTGCTGTCTGAGAGTTACTATATGATATGCGAAGGTTGTTTGCACTCCTCTTCAGGCTCTATCCCCTTCTGTAATATCACTGTTACTTTGGAAGTTTCCTTTTGATGTCACGATCTTACGGGTTTTCACATTTATGGAATGGGGTTCCTCCTCAGACCAGTCACACTCCACCACACCACACCCCGTTTTTCGGACCACAAAAAGCGTTTTGTAGCATACTAGGAGGCCAGGGCAGCTGATTCCACGCAAAAATTCCGATTTTTTTTTCTTAGTGAAAATCGTGCCAGTGTTAATCTAAAAATTTAATCTAAAACCTTTTTTCCATTCATTTCTGTTTATGAAATTCTCTGTACGTAATTTTGCTTTCTCGGTGGTCAAGGCAAATGATGACCAGAAAAGCAACAGTGCTCTAATGTTGACATTGAATACAACGACCTGATCTACAATAATGCGCTGATTGAAATCGAGCATGCTCTGCTCAAAATGGCAGCATTGAACACATTCAGTTTGCCATCCTCATTGTGACAGGACGTTAACAAACTCCCACCAAAGTTTCTTCTGGGGTTGTTGTATGACGCTGATGGCCTTGCGGAGTACCTGAGAGTAAATGAAGCGAGATTGCTCCCTGGTCAGAGGTTGGTGTACGAAACTGTCGTCAGTGCCGTTGAAAAACAGGCGGGCGGCATTCCTCGATGCTCCTGGATGTACCGGTAAATTCTTTGCTAAGATTCGCCAAGAGGAACAAATTGCGCTGGCCGTTGTTTCCTTGGGAATCGCTGCTAAGTTACTTCCGGGAGGTAGGACGGCGAACTCGGCATCCAAGCTGCCTTTATATTTGGTGAGGGCCGAGGTTCCTACTTGCAACATTGGCAAAAATTCAGAGGAAGCTGAAGTTCTTAGACAGTGCTGTCTCATTGTATGGGACGAATGCACAATGACCAATATGTGTGCACTTGAGGCACTGGATCGATTACTGAAAGGTATCAGGGATTCTACAGCTTCTATGGGTGGTGTAACTCTATTGATTTCAGGAGATTTCCGTCAAACCCTTCCTGTCACCTCTAAAGGGAATCGGGCTAATGAAGTGCGCGCATGCCTTAAGTCGTCTACGTTGTGGCCCCAGGTTAAGACCTTAAGCCTGAGTACAAACATGCGTGCGCACTTGCTTGGTGATAGCACGTCTGCAGCTTTTGCTGAAGACATTTTAGCCCTTGGAGAAGGCAAGGTCCCTAGGAATGATAAGGGTGACATATCCATCTCTGAACTGTGCAACACTGTGGACAACCCTTCCGATCTTTTGGAAACAGTGTTCCTCAATCTGGAAAGTAACTATGCAGACATCAATTGGCTCAGTGAAAGAACCATCCTGAAACCCCAAAATGTAACTGTCAGTGCTATCAACGACCAGCACATAAGCCGAATTCTGGGTGAGGAGCGCGTCTACAAATCAATTGACCGGACCCCCAAGACATTATCAATTATCCTATCGAGTTTCTCAACACATTGTAGCCAGC
>NC_043007.1:7471890-7486890 GCF_006345805.1 Octopus sinensis | reverse complement strand
TCGTGGACCGTAACACCAACGTAGCCATACAAAGAAATTACACACACACATACACACACGCACACAGAATTATATATATATATATATCTATATATATATATATATATATATATATCCATATCTATCTATCTATCTATCTATCTATCTATCTATCTATCTATCTATCTATCTATCTATCTATCTATCTATCTATCTATCTATCTATCTATCTATCTATATATGTATGTATGTATGTGTGTGTGTGTGTGTGTGTGTGTGTGTGTGTGTGTGTACATACAGAGGCACACATGGAACTTTTCAGAACAAATTTGTAGGAATCCATGATGGTCCTCTTGAGGACCCTTGTCCTCAGTCACCTAAATTACAGCTCCCATCTATGGTCATCATACTGTGTCTAAGTAATGCCAGAACTCGAAGCAATCCAGCGAAGCTACACAAAATGGATCGTCTCAATACAACGTGTGTCAGCCATTAGGAAAGGCTGAAAATTTAAGACTCTACACAGAACGAAGGCCGGAAGGATATGCAGTGCTATGCATCTGGAAGATCCTGGAAGGACTTGAACCAAATGTTAGTATTGGAAGTTATACAAAAACAGAACCGGGGTACCGCTGCATTGTATAAAAATTCCCAACATCGTTATTAAGATATAGGACTTAACCTACCTGGGGTGGATGTAGATTTTTTTCAAGCATAACTAGATCTGCTCCCGTCAAGAATTATGAATAAACCTACATGGCGGAAACACAACTGCGGGCAACAATATCAAACTCCCTCATTCACCAAATGACACACATCAGAATAGGTTTCAAGTAATGAGTCTGTAGCAAAACCAGCAATACCACGGCTCTCGTACTGAAACTACTGAAAAAAGGAACAGAATAAAGACAAAATACACAAACAGACAGACAGACAGACACACGCACACTCACACTCACTCACCCCAGCCACACACACACCACATAAATACGTAAATATTTGAATATATCCTGTTTTTTTTCATTCGTCCATAGACGCATGTATATGTGCTATTAAAACTACTCTGTGCCTATGAAGCTCGTAGTTACACAGAATGATGTATATACAAATGCAAATGCAATCATATTTAGACACATATGCATACATACATACATACATACATACATACATACATACATACATACATACATACATATATATATATATACATATATATATATGTATGTATGTATGTATGTGTTTGCATATACCCTCATATATACATATATATTTTAATGAAATTATGAGTGGAATCTACTTTTTTCCATACTGTTTATCACTATCGTTAATAGCCTCTCTCAATGGGTGGTTAAAATAACTCACAAATGAGACTTCGTATTTCAATGGAAAGTGTTCCTTTAGCATCGATATCACATGGGAACATTCTAATTACCGAGTTCCATTATATCTTTGTTAAATATAATCCGAATAAAAGTTGGTTCACTCAAAACAGTTAGTGAATATTGCGTATTTGTGAGGTTTACAGTGTTAGGTTCGTCATGGGGGCATTCGTTGATACGGTTTCATGTCAATTCCACAACGTTTCTACCAACGAATATTCTCTCTTTACTCTCTTTTACTTGTTTCAGTCATTTGACTGCGGCCATGCTGGAGCACCGCCTTCTAGTCGAGTAAATCGATCCCAGGACTTATTCTTTGTAAGCCTAGTACTTATTCTATCAGTCTCTTTTGCGGAACCGCTAAGTTACGGGGACGTAAACACACCAGCATCGGTTGTCAAGCAATGGTGGGGGGACAAACACAGACACACAAATATATACACACATAGATATATATACATATATACGACGGGCTTCTTCCAGTTTCCGTCTACCAAATCCACTCACAAGGCTTTGGTTGGCCAGAGGCTATAGAAGACACTTGCCCAAGGTGCCAGGCAGTGGGACTGAACCTGGAACCATGTGGTTGGTTAGCAAGCTACTTACCACACAGCCACTCCTGCGCATCATTCTTCGGATTATTTAATCTTTTGAGCTAGAATTCTAATTGATGATGTTGTTGTTGTTGCTGTTGGTGGTGGTGGTGGTGGCATGGGTGTTGATAGTGGTTTGTTGTGGTGTCGGGAAAAATGTTGAGGTTTAGTCAAACTATAATAATTCTGCCAATAGACTTATTTTTATTTGCTATAAAACCATTAAAGTGTCGTAAAAGTAGTTTCGTAGATTATAATGTTAGAATGTGTGCGTGTATGTATGCGAATGTGTGTATGTATACATATAATTGAATGCGTGTATAAAAGACACACACACACACGCACGTCTATCTGTACACACATACATATATGAGAATATTTATATATACACATACTTATTTCGTCAATTCTACACACACATATAGAGAGACTCATTTGTTATATATATGTATACTTACACACACACACACACACACACACACACACACACATATATATATATATACTGACTGAAGATTGAAGGCTTCGAATGATTTGTCTGTGTTCCGTGTTCGTCCCTTCCTGTATTTCACGTTCATTATATATAAAAACATTCATTCTTATATTATTGCGGCGTTACGTGCACCCCCCCGTTTGTTTGTCCAATTTTAAACCCTGCACGACTTCTATACACACTGTCTTTTACTACCCGCCATTGCTTCTTCACCAAACTTTTTGGCGCCCTCCGATTCTTCCCCTCTCTTCCTCCCCTCTTCCTCCCATCCTCCTTAATCCCTTCTTTCTCCTTTTCTCTTGGTCACTGATTCTGTCCCCTGCCTTCCAGCCTCTTTGATTCCCTCTCTCTCTGTCTCTCTTTTTCTCTCTCTCCTGCGACCTGCTGCTTCTTAAACCATTCTGTTGGCCTTCGTATCTCGACCAACATGTGTCCCCGCTACCGAAACGGTAATTATTTCTACGCCAGCTATGTTGTTGTTGTGTTTTTGTCTCATTTGGTCTAAAGTCGTATGACAACCATCGTTATATATGTTTTGTTTATTCATTACTGTTTTCAATTTCGTTTTCGTCTCTTGTATTCACATCCGTCTTGTGCGTTCACATTCCTGTCTTCTACCAAGAAATCTAATGCTTACAGCTTAGTTTTTTTCTTGGGGCTGGCCGAGTTGGAGCAAATATCAGAATTGAACAGCCGAAATTTGCTATGATGATTCGGTGTCTGACTGAAGATTGAAGGCTTCGAATGATTTGTCTGTGTTCCGTGTTCGTCCCTTCCTGTATTTCACGTTCATTATATATAAAAACATTCATTCTTATATTATTGCGGCGTTACGTGCACCCCCCCGTTTGTTTGTCCAATTTTAAACCCTGCACGACTTCTATACACACTGTCTTTTACTACCCGCCATTGCTTCTTCACCAAACTTTTTGGCGCCCTCCGATTCTTCCCCTCTCTTCCTCCCCTCTTCCTCCCATCCTCCTTAATCCCTTCTTTCTCCTTTTCTCTTGGTCACTGATTCTGTCCCCTGCCTTCCAGCCTCTTTGATTCCCTCTCTCTCTGTCTCTCTTTTTCTCTCTCTCTGCGACCTGCTGCTTCTTAAACCATTCTGTTGGCCTTCGTATCTCGACCAACATGTGTCCCCGCTACCGAAACGGTAATTATTTCTACGCCAGCTATGTTGTTGTTGTGTTTTTGTCTCATTTGGTCTAAAGTCGTATGACAACCATCGTTATATATGTTTTGTTTATTCATTACTGTTTTCAATTTCGTTTTCGTCTCTTGTATTCACATCCGTCTTGTGCGTTCACATTCCTGTCTTCTACCAAGAAATCTAATGCTTACAGCTTAGTTTTTTTCTTGGGGCTGGCCGAGTTGGAGCAATATCAGAATTGAACAGCCGAAATTTGCTATGATGATTCGGTGTCTGACTGAAGATTGAAGGCTTCGAATGATTTGTCTGTGTTCCGTGTTCGTCCCTTCCTGTATTTCACGTTCATTATATATAAAAACATTCATTTATATATATATATATATATATATGTAAATACACACACACACATATATATATATATGTATATATATATATATGTAAATACACACATATACATATATCATCTGTAAAAAACTAAATCAGAAAGAAGTACACTCTAAAATATAGAGCAGTATATATTAAAAATGAGGAAGGCTGGTTTATGAGATTACCCTGGTTTCCCGTCCATAAAGGGTTTAGCTTTATGGTGTATCGTCAGATTTCAAAATCTGTTGATCCAAGACTTCTTTAAAATATGGAGAAGGAAACGCCTTACTACTCAAAATGAACAACTGGGGATCATCTCCCCTTGCTATTAGCTATCGACTTCCGGCTGTGCCCCCATCTGTGGGCTTTAAAAAGCTAGCAGGAACCTCCTGAAATGTAAACATGGCCCGAAAATTTCCGTTCTGGAGTTAAGGATGACCCTGGCTCGAATGAGTCTTTTAGAAATCTCGCGCGTTCGGCTGTGCATAACTTGCAACGTTTCGTCCCGTTGTTGTAGGGGCCTTGGTTCTCGAGGATTTTCAATGAAATCGAGTATGGAATCCCATCGTCTCTTAGTTGCCAGACGTGGCTGGCCAGTGATGTTACATATCTCCTTTCCGGAACTCCGAAGGAGGACCTTTGGCTGGAGAGGCGTTGGTTGAAAGAGTTCCCGGAGCATCCAATGTATCTCCCCGGGTATGTTCTTTCAGTGCTGTATCTGCTGGTGTTGCTGTTGTTGCTGCTGCCGACATCGTTGTGGTTGGAACTGGGGCTGCTGGTGTTGGTGGTTGTGGTGGCATCGGTTATTGTGAAGGTGCTGTTGTTGTTATTGTGGTCCTCGTCATTGGTGGGAGAGTTGCTATTGTTGCCAGAGTTGTCATTAGCTGTGGTTCTACTGGGGTTTCTGCTAGGGCCACTGTCGCTGCTGCTGCTGTTGCTATTATTGCTGGCAGGGACACCGGACCTGCTGCTGCTGCTGCTGCTGCTATAAGCGCTAATGTGGCCGTCAGAGAAGCTGTTGGTGTTCCTGTCACTCTTTGGTGACACGTTCCATACACAACTCAGAAACTATTGGAAAAAATACTTGGGTGATTGTTTTATTTATTCTCTTTTTCCGAATCGCTAAGTTACGGAGATGTAAATACACCACCTTCGGTTGTTAAGCGATGTTGGGGGGGACAATCAGACACATACACACACACACATATATATATATATATATATAGACATATATATATAGACTTCTTTCAGTTTCCGTCTACCAAATACACTCACAAGGCTTTGATCAGCCCGAGGCTATAGTAGAAAACACTCACCCGAGGTGTCACGCAGTGGGAATGAACCCGGACCATGTGGTTGGTAAGCAAGCTACTTACCATTTCTGCGCCTATATATATATATATATATATATATGTATATATTTCGAATTTCCAGAAAAAGAAGACAAAGGCAGGTGAAGGATCGACGAGCAGGTGTATTAGTCTGACACTTGGGAAAAATGGAAAAGCCCTTGACGTTTCGAGCCTATGCTCTTCGACAGAAGGATTGAGAGCAAAAAAAAATGAGAGACAAAAATGCCTAGAATGAACGGGTCACGTGTGTAAATGTGTGAGTGCGCGCGTCACTAGGGTAGTACACAGCATTCTTTGGTAATGCTTTTTATTTTCGGTAACGGAGTCCCTGCAAATCTGTTTCCTTTCCGTGTGGCGCTCTTCATGTATCAAAAGAGCGACTGATGTAATGACCTTTCGTAATTTGGATTAAGAGTTGTCAAATCTTAAAAATCGTCAATGAAGAAAGAACTGACCGTGTACGGATGTTCATCTGTTATTAGTTTAGAAACAGAAGGTTGTGCGACATGAGTTACTCTCTCTAAGCCTAACAATCAACCTACAGATCCATCTACACGCACACATTTGTGTGCGTGTGTGTGTAAGCATGTATGTATATCTATATTGATATGTATATAAGGCGGCGAGCTGCAGAAACGTTAGCGCGCCGGGCGAAAGCTTATCGGTATTTCGTCTACCGTTACGTTCTGAGTTCAAATTCCGCCGAGGTCGACTTTGCCTTTCATCCTTTCGGGGTCGATAAATTAAGTACCAGTTACACACTGGGGTCGATGTAATTGACTTAATCCCTTTGTCTGTCCTTGTTTGTCCCCCTGTGTTTAGCCCCTTGTGGGTAGTAAAGAAATATATATTGATATGTATATGTGTGCGCGCGCGTGTGTGTGTGTAATGTATGTGTGCTTGCTTGTGTACGTGTCTACGTGTGTTGAATGTAGTTCTGTGTGATAAGAAGCTTGCTTTCCAACCACATGGTTCCGGGTTCAGTTCCACTGTGGCACCTTGGGCAAGTATCTTCTACTGTACTCTCGAGCCGACTAAAGCCTTGTGAGTGGATTTGATAGACAGAGACTGAAAGAAGCCTGTCGTATATATATATATATGTATATATATATTATATATATATATATATATAATATATATATATATATTATATTTCGAATTTCCAGAAAAAGAAGACAAAGGCAGGTGAAGGATCGACGAGCAGGTGTATTAGTCTGACACTTGGGAAAAATGGAAAAGCCCTTGACGTTTCGAGCCTATGCTCTTCGACAGAAAGGATTGAGAGCAAAAAAAAATGAGAGACAAAAATGCCTAGAATGAACGGGTCACGTGTGTAAATGTGTGAGTGCGCGCGTCACTAGGGTAGTACAGCATTTCTTTGGTAATGCTTTTTATTTTCGGTAACGGAGTCCCTGCAAATCTGTTTCCTTTCCGTGTGGCGCTCTTCATGTATCAAAAGAGCGACTGATGTAATGACCTTTCGTAATTTGGATTAAGAGTTGTCAAATCTTAAAAATCGTCAATGAAGAAAGAACTGACCGTGTACGGATGTTCATCTGTTATTAGTTTAGAAACAGAAGGTTGTGCGACATGAGTTACTCTCTCTAAGCCTAACAATCAACCTACAGATCCATCTACACGCACACATTTGTGTGCGTGTGTGTGTAAGCATGTATGTATATCTATATTGATATGTATATAAGGCGGCGAGCTGGCAGAAACGTTAGCGCGCCGGGCGAAATGCTTATCGGTATTTCGTCTACCGTTACGTTCTGAGTTCAAATTCCGCCGAGGTCGACTTTGCCTTTCATCCTTTCGGGGTCGATAAATTAAGTACCAGTTACACACTGGGGTCGATGTAATTGACTTAATCCCTTTGTCTGTCCTTGTTTGTCCCCTCTGTGTTTAGCCCCTTGTGGGTAGTAAAGAAATATATATTGATATGTATATGTGTGCGCGCGCGTGTGTGTGTGTAAATGTATGTGTGCTTGCTTGTGTACGTGTCTACGTGTGTTGAATGTAGTTCTGTGTGATAAGAAGCTTGCTTTCCAACCACATGGTTCCGGGTTCAGTTCCACTGTGGCACCTTGGGCAAGTATCTTCTACTGTACTCTCGAGCCGACTAAAGCCTTGTGAGTGGATTTGATAGACAGAGACTGAAAGAAGCCTGTCGTATATATATATATATGTATATATATATATATATATATATTATATATATATATATATATATATATATATATATTATATATATATATATATATGTATGCTTGTGTTTCTGTCTGTGTTTTCCCGTGCACCATCGCAGTTCGGTAAAAAGTGACCGATAGAATAAATACTAGGCCTACAAGAATAACTCCTGGGGTCGAATTATTCGACTAATGGTGGTGCTCCAGCATGGCCATAGTGAAATGACTGAAACAGATGAAAGAGTATGTATGTATGCATGTATGTATGAATTCACACACATTTGTGTGTGTGTATGCATGTATGTCTATCTATATATATCTATATTTATATATATATATGTATGTGTGTGTGTGTAAATGTACGTCTGCGTGCCTGTGTACGTGTGGTGAGTGTAGTTCTGTGTTGTATGTATGTATGTATGTATGAAAACACACACACGCACACACAAACGAAAGATCACCCACAACCGCGACAACTAATTCAACAACAGTAGTAAATCTATGTCTTGTGAAACTGAGATTGGTAATGGAGTGAAGGCATAATTAAGAATATCATTTTCCAGTCTACTAACCTCAAATTCAGAGTCTATATGGACAAAATCAATGTCTACAATACATATATATATATATCGATCGGTTTGATATGCAACAGGCATCACACTCTTTGTTCTGGAATATGTTTGAGGAAGCTGGAACAGATGTTGTCGCGGATAAATTCCAAATCAAAAATTGAAAAGTAACAATAGCTTTGAGGAGTAGCTTAATGGTTCTGCCCATCCTTAATAATGAAAGACAACCAGAGAGATTTCTTAGATTTAATTCTAGAATGTGCATTTCTTAAGTCAACAGCTTAAAATGTATGCTTCAACCAAAAATGAGAGCCTAGTAACAGGGATATTTGCCTTGAGCCCCACTCCCATCCAAGAGACTTTAAATGGTAAAATTAATATATTAGATGACATTAGACTAGTCTCGATCTCTGTCATTCGGTCTATTGTTGAGGTACCTAGAATAAAAGTATTGATTGAGACCAAAGGTTCTCAACGGGGGGCCATTTGGTGCTCGAGGGTTGCGTTTTGGAGCAAAGGAGCTCTCCTGTACTAAAGAGCACTCTTTCAATAGATTGATCTCATAAGTGTCGCATGATGGAAATAAACGCAATTACCAAACTTTCAATTCATTATTTCGTTTCTTTTTTTTTTTTTTTGCATTTCAATTTGTGTATCTGTACTCCCAACTGCGTACAGCTTGTAAAACGAGGTCCTTTAGTTTTTAATCATTATCTGCTGATATCAAAATAAGAAGTATATTGAAAAATAAACTATATTCTAGGAGGTGGGGGCATTTGTGACTCCAAGGGTCAAAAGGAAGCTTTTGGCCAAAATGGGTTGAGAAACTTTGATTTGGACCTTCATTCCTAGAGTTTTAGTAGTGGTCCCAGAGAAGGACCCCTAATAAAAGAAGAAAAGCAATGATTAATTTCCATTGCTTGATGCACTGATGCAGAGGATAAAATCGGCTTTTAGAAGATTATTTATGGAAACCAGCAACCACTGAACTCTATTAACTAGGAATTCCGCTAACAGGGGTCGACGATAAGGGAATCGGTGGGTACGCATCTCAGATTTTGAGGGAAGGGGTACTTTAGCCATTTCAATCGACCTTACTATATGACTGGTATCTAATTCGATTAATTTCAGAAGGTAGAAAAGTAATGTTGACCACTGCGGGTTTTAAAATAGAGAGCGTAAAGAGCCGGAACAATTACCTCAAGGCGTTTCGTCCGGCACTCCAACGATTCTGTCAATCTACCGCCCATTCTAGTAGAACAATATTAATTATTCCTAATTTAGACACAAAACTAACAATTTCGAAGGGGTAGTGGTGGTGTTGGTGGATTAGTGGATTTCGTTGGTCTCAGTGCTTCCCTGACACTTTATTGATCCCCAACCACGAAAGGACGAAAAAAGAAAACTTATCGTCGGTGGGATTTGAACTCAGGTGATGAAGAACCGCTAGAACTAACACCAGGAAATTTTATCGATGCTTCACCGATTCTACCACCCCGCCACTTTAACAGTACAAGCAACGATAATTATTTCTAGTTTTAGAAACAAAGTCAAGAATGTTTAAGTGAAGGGATTAATCGATTCCGAAAGCTTAAGCTGCAGTAACTGAATATACAACTGATAAAACTCGGGTAAAATGGTAGGAGTGGATCTCCGTCGTTGGACGAAGAGGATTCAGTTGTTTGATCAACTGAATTCCTGATTCTGATTTAACAAGTAAGGGACTAAAGGTTCAGACACAGGCCCCTCAGTTAGAATCAGGGTGACGCAGGGTGAGAATTACGGGTGGCTTTGAATTGCTCGTACACGCTACCCGACAGCTTCTATCCAGTTTCAGAGCATATACAGCTTGATTCACAGTATATTTGGCAACACAACAGGGATATTTACCCGAGGTACCATTCAGTAGGATCGAACACAGAACTGTGTGGAGGCGAAGCAAACTTCCTACCAGTTCGGCTAAACTCTGCTCCTACTCTACGTTATTCTTTTCGTTTATTCTTTCTTTCTTTTACTTGTTTCAGTCATATGAGTGCGGCCATGCTGGATCACCGCCTTTCGTCGAACAAATCGACTCCAGGACTTATTCTTTGTAATCCTTGTAATTATTCTACCGAATCTCTTTTGCCGAACCATTAAGTTACGGGGAGGCAAACACACCAACATCGGTTGTCAAGTGATGGTGGGAACAAACACAAACACACAATACATACATACATACTTACATACACACACACACACACACACATATATGTGGTGGTGTAATGGCCCAGTGGTTAGGGCAGCGGACTTGCGTCCGTGGGATCGCGGAATCGATTCCTAGACCGGGCGTTGAGAATGTTTATTGACCAAAAACACCTAAAGCTCCTCGAGGCTCCAGCAGCGGGTGGTGGTGAACTCTGCTGTGCTCTTTCACCACAGTTTTCTCTCACTCCTTCTTCCAGTTTCTGTCGTACCTGTATTTCAAAGGGGCCAGCCTTGTCACACTCTGTATCACACTGAATCTCCTCGAGAACTACGTTAAGGGTACACGTGTCAGTGGAGTGCTCAACCACTTGCACGTTAATTTCACGATCGGATCAACTGGAACCCTCGTCGTGGTTATCGACGGAGTGTCACGACATATATATATATATACAACGGGCTTCTTTCAGTTTCCGTCTGCCAAATTCACTCACAAGATTTTGGTTAGCCCGAGGCTATAGTAGAAGACACTTGCCCAAGGTGCTGCGCAGTGTGACTGAACCCAGAACCATGTGGTTTGGGAAGCAAGCTTCTTACCACACAGCCGCTCCTGCGCCTATTTAATAAGCAATACAAATGCACATTCTGAAAGCAAGAAGAAGAAAGAAAAAAATTGCAAAAAGTTAAGCTAAAGAAAGTAAAGAAGGAAAGAAAATATAAATGCAAACCAGGGTGTATATAAACGTAATTGAATTCAAGATAGAATGCATTAAAATTCGAAATATAAATTGAAGGAAATGATATTGAAGGTGGTGGTGGTGGTGGGACTCGGTTGTGTCTATGGTAGAAGTGACAAGTGGTAATTGTTAGAAATATGAAGTGGTTTAGTGCGAGAGAATGCACGTGACCTGGTGGTTGGGATTAGGATGCTTGATTTAAATATGTCAGATGCTCAGGAATGTATTGCGACTGAATCAGTTTCACTTAAACCAAACTGGCTTCAGTGAAGGCGAGCGACTTAGTGGTTTGGATCGCTCGTCTCGTCGAGGACGGTGCATTGTGTCTTTAAGAAAGTCCCTTCATTTCACATAACTTCAGTCTAATTAAGTGAAAATGACTACCTATTTCCTTACTACCCACAAGGGGCTAAACACAGAGGGGACAAACAAGGACAGACAAACGGATTAAGTCGATTAGATTAACCCCAGTGCGTAACTGGTACTTATTTAAGGGATGAAAGGCAAAGTCGACCTCGGCGGAATTTGAACTCAGAACGTAACGGCAGACGAGATACCGCGTTTCGTCCGGCGTGCTAACGTTTCTGCCAGCTCGCCGCCTTAATGACTACCATCTGAAAGTTGGTGCAACCCTCTTATTTCTCTCTCTCTCTCTCTCTATATATATATATATCTCAGACACACACAGGCACCCCACCTCCTGCCATGTCCCCGATGTACCCCTGGATCAAAGGGTAGAAAAGTCAAGAGGATGTGTATTTCTGCTCACGACTACATGAGCGCCTAAAACAATCAGTAAAAGAAGCAACACGGTAATAAACCACATTCGTTCGCGAGTGACGACTGGCTCTATAGAGGACTGTCGACATAGTGAGTCTGTATAATACTATATAATACTATGTGTAGAGCAGTTGTGTATAGTACAGTGCGATATATTTATAGCGTGTTTTTGTTTTCTGAAATTACGTACGCTGCTGTTATTTCATTCTCCCTTTTGTTTGTCTCAGTCATTAGAGAACGAAAAAGGAATCAGAACGATGCAAAAGGGAATTTAGAGTTGTTTCCCCGCTTTTGCTCCTTTTTCGTTTTCCTTCTTCCAATTTTTATATCTACTTCTTTCTCGCTTTTCTCTCATATTATCCTATTTTTAGTTTGTTATACTAAATTGCCTGAAGATTGCACAGAGACACCAGACGTATTAGAAAATACTGTCTGGCATGCTTTCATCACATGAAACTAATAGCATCATATAAAAACATATATTGTGTTTATTATATATATACATGTATATATATATATATATATATGTATGTTTGTATTTATCTATGTATGTATGTGCATGTATGTGTGTGTGTGTTTGTGTGTGTGCGTGTGTAATATATATAGATGCATTACGGGCTTTCAAATTATTTCCTCCGATCAATTTGACTTAACATTATTTGAATAGTTTTGGTACAGTGGCTGAATCTCACATTGGCATCGGAACGGTTAGAGCACGAACAGGTGCGACAGGAGATACCAGGTTGAAGAAATCCACTTAACCATCGCTCTTGATTGGTATTTTTCGACTCATTAAAATCTTTCTATCCGATCCCATGATTGATCCCCGAATTAAAAGCAGTAATGCCATCACGCACCACATGGCTGGTAATAGAATATCAATCATCTACCCTTTAGTCGAAGGTCAACGCACTTGCAATCCTACCCCCCGCAGATCTGTTGAGAGATTTGAGGATTTCTTTAGAAAAAGCGTTTTAAAATAATAATGAAGAAATATTACACATTAACGATCCTTGTTACTTTATAAAATATAATTTTTACGACAAGTGTGAACTGCAAAGACGATACAAACGGAAATGAAATTAGAAAGCGAAAAGAGAAAATTAAATTAGTGTAAAATATTTACTGCAATGGCTGCTGTAGAACTTTTACCGCGTTACAAGTAATAAATCAACTTTATTAATATTTCCTCACAGTTTCAATTTCTTCTTGAATTCAATTTAACTTCATTAGTGCTGTTACTATAATAACAGGAAAATCATGCTCCACACCTCACCTTTTCTCTCGTTCGAAATACAACACTTCCTGCCGATGCCAACATTTTCTGCTTCAGTGTTACAATATTTGCAGGGCAGGTACCTATCTAATCAATTTAATTATCTGCACAATAAATACCTGAAAATTTATCGTTCCCGCTCCCGTTTAAGTTGGAAAAAAAAGCAATGTTCGCTTTGACATGGCTCATATTACAACAGATAAAATAGGCCAAAATACTCTAACTTAAGCCTAATATTATATATATATATATATATGTGTGTGTGTGTGTGTGTGTGTGTGTGTGTGTGTGTGTGTGTGTGTGTGTGTGTGTGTGTATATTCTCTATTCTAAGGAGCCTTGATACGCTTTTAGTAATCCTATAGTCGTTAACAAATACTTTGAAGTGGGGACTTGACATACAAACAACGGTTTTTATCACAGGTCGAAGCTAATCAATCACCTATGACCTAGAAAATGTGAATATTGCAAAATATTTTCTTCCTTAAACTCTTCTAATTTTGTACTGAAGAAAAAAATAACTGATCGATATTTTTAGTTTGATTATCCGAAGTGAGTTAAATACCTGAGATGACCCACTTTCGTTTCTTGTATCCAATTCACTCTTCTCAAATTTCGAATGGGAAGCACCGGGGATTGAGTGCGCAGCTTAAGGCAAGTCAAATCTTCAATCTAGTTTCGATTCCTTCTTATTTCCTTTTCATCATGTCGAGGTGGCGAACTGGCTGAGTTGTTAGAGCGTCGGACAAAATACCTCTCATTATTTGTACGGGTGTGACTTCAAATCCCGCCCATATTAAATGTGTTCTTAACAAAATATACCAATCCTGGCAAATGAAATGGCAGAAGTGTGAGAACAAAGAACCGGATGCCTTAAGATATTTGTTCCAATCCCTTCAGTTCAGATACCCAATCTTATCGAATTCAAATTTGCTTTTCGGGGTCGATAAAAGAAGTAAGGAACAATACTAAAGTCGGACTGGAAGTTTTGCGGTTTTTATTCCAGCTTTTTGCATTCTGAGTTCAAATTCCACTTTGGTTTATTTGTGTGGTAGACATCACCTGCTGTCCGTTTTAGCACCACTACTTGGTTCCTTGGGTGTCTTTAGCGGAAGCCACAGTTTCTGTTGGTTTCGGAGGCCCCGTAAATTGTAAAAGAAGTACAAAACCATATCATAGATCGGCGCGAGAGCTAGTCAATAATCCTTTCTACTCAAGGCACAAGGCCTGAAATTTTTGGGGTGAGGGACGAGTCGATTACATCGACCCCCGTATTCAACTAGTACTTAATTTATCGATCCCGAAAGGATGAAAGCAAAGTCGACCACGGCGGAATTTGAACTTAGACAGTAACGACGGGCGAAATACCGCTCAGCATTTCATCTAGTGTGTTAGCGATTCTTTTATAATCTTCTCCGCTAGTTCCTCAGCAGTTACGATGGGATTTTGTTCTACCAGGGTTTGCAGGACGTCCTCGTCGAGCTCTGCAGATATTCCAGGACGAGACTCATCTCCCGGTTCGGAATTTCCGAAACCACCGTTGACACGTTTACTGTCCGATCCCCATATACTGCATTAATATTCCTCGCACTTTCCGTTGCGTTGTTGCCTTTATTGAACTCATAAAGCAAAATATGCCGAATCTGCTCCTTTGTCACTTCCATTATAACTTTGAAAAAAATAACTGTTGAAATCGAACTGCACTCTTCAAAACTTGCACTAAGAATAAGGACAAGGTAAAATGACTTTTCTTGCCGTCAAAGAGCGGATTTCCAGTCCCCTCGCTCCTGTCCGTTTTAGTTGACTCTTACGCCAGTAAGGGAATACGTCGACTGCATTTTACCGACCCCCCCCCACTCAGCCGCAGGGGAGTTTGCTAGTTAACCCATAGCAGGGACCCTTACAGGTGCTACTACTCCGGGCCAGAGTAAATCTGGGAACAATAGTAGCT
>NC_043007.1:7451890-7466890 GCF_006345805.1 Octopus sinensis | reverse complement strand
AATTAATGCCTTTTTATATATTTTTGTGGTGTGTGCGTTCATTCAGTTCCTTATTTTAATGCAGTGCACGGAGGTTTTCCTCGACCTAGTAAATAAATAAAGAAACAAACACGTCTTAAGCATTCTCGTCTGTTGAGATCTAATATTCAAGAAAAAAAAATAGCAATCCCTTTTGTTTCTTCCCTCTTCAAATCCTTTCAGAAACCTTATACACATAATTATAAAATTAAAATAATCAATGTCCTCATTATGAAGATTTCGGAGAGTGATCGATGCAGGGCATATGATATACAACTTGGCTTTCGGGCCTTGTGCCTTAGAAAAGAATATAGAATCTTGCTACGCAGCTATTAGAAAGAGATCAATAAAAAATTATAAGATATAAGAGTGACATGGGAGTAACCAATACATAGGATATTAATATATAATCTTGGAAACAAAACAGAGGGAGAGATCATTGCAAATCGTATATATATAATATTGGGATGACGATAAGGGACGGTCTATACAGATTATAAAATATATCATTTTGATTTAAAGATATTACAATGTGATATCAGAGTTGGATCAATACAGATTACGATAAATAGATATTTTCAGCAAGTTTTTCGTTCAATTGAATAGAATACATCTGTTTTCTAAACATTGATAGACATTGTTAATACGAAAAAAACAAAATAAAAAACAACTGTTCCTTCGAAATGATAACAATATTATAGAATATTGTGCGATAAGGAGTTGGGGAGCCCAAAATTACACACCAGGTGGGTTCCTGTAGCAGTCGCATGTTGTGCACGAAAATATCAATTTATATCCAAACAGGAGTACTTGGTTTCAATGCTTGGAATAGGGTGAGACCAACGGACGGCACCCAATAACCAGGTAACTCTAAAACGAGTAATTTCAATTTTATTATTCAAGAACTGTTATAGCTGAAAGCAGCTTCCTTACAGTTTCCAGTCATCTAATTTTTCCCACAAGGCTTGGATCGACTCGTAGTGGTAGTAGAAGATACGTGATCAAATGACTGCGAAACACGAACGAACTTAAAACCGAAACCCACACGATTGCGGACAATTTCTCTTTACTATAAGACTAGGCACGAACTTATTGGATCCTAAAATTGCAGAGGAAAATCTCAGAAGTAAACGAAAATTTCAACATAAATTGTAGAAGAGGATATAAAATCTTGTTTGACACAAAATTCGATTTCAGCAGTGAATAGAGAGTAAGTAACACGGCCCCTGTTTCTACTTTCTCCATAACAATGACATTAAGAATTCTAAATTTGGCAAAGAGAACAACTCTCTCTCTCTCTCTCTCTCTCTCTCTCTCTCTCTCTCTCGAATCTTTTCTGTCTCTGAGTAAATGGATATCTATCTCCCTAAGGAGCAAAGTTACGCATTCCATATATTAGCGTCTACTCTTTCTTTTTCCTGTATGTGAGACTGTATCAGATGGCAAGCTTCGCTCTACATTTCCATTTCTAACAGCATCGCTGAATAATGATATTTTACTATACAGATGATAAATACGTTAAAGAAGAAGAAGAAGAAGAAGAAGAAGAAGAAGAAGAAGAAGAAGAAGAAGAAGAAGAAGAAGAAGAAGAAGAAGGAAAGAAAGAAAGAAAATCTCAGTGAAATCTGACCCTGTTATTCTAAAGAAGTTGACAAATGATGATAAATGACCTCCCTGATATAGAACCCGGATGTTATTTTAGATTTTGCAGATGTTAACATTGACATCTCTGTCAATCGATTAGAACACAATATTAAATAGAAGTTCCAGCTTCCAATGTAATTTGCGTGAACGGAGATGGAGTCTATTTTTTTTCCCTTTATATCGAACCGTTAAACATATCAGAAACATAACTGAATAAATAAAGTAAAAAAAGAATAAACAAATAAAAAATGAAAATAAAAAAAACAAACAAATATTGCAGGTTGTACTAATGGTAATTTCTTTTATATAAAAGCAAAGTAAATACATAAAATACATAAAATAGACAAAAAAAACCCAATACATTTATATACAAGAAGCGAAATATTTATCCGAAAGGGGAAAAAAAAAGCAAAAATTATTATACTGTGAATATGCGTGAGTGCACTTGATTGAATCGACAGAACAAATATAGTGATATTCAAATGTCTTTATTTATTCGAGTGCTTTTTTCGTTCTGGGTTCGAATATTGAAGTGGTCGGGATTGTGAGCCGTGCATTCGGGGTAGCGATAAAAGGGTAACAGTGAGGGCTTCGAGTTTTATTCATTCGAATGCAATCTACCGAAGTCTGAACCTTAGTCTTTCTGTTACAAATGTATATATATATATATATATTATATATATATATATATAATATATATATATATATATATATATATATATATATATTATATATATATATATATACATATGTATAGCCTTCCCTCAGTTTCTACGCCAGATTGGTTCGTGAGTCCCCGTACAAATCAAAATAGCATAAAGCGAGGCAGATACAGTTTTAATGGTATTAAATAAGACATATAAACAAAATTGAAGCAATTATCTGCAGAAACAGAAATAGTACATATACCGTGTATATATATGTGTATATATATATATATATATATATATATATATATATATATATATATATGTATATGTATATATATATGTATATATATATATATATATACACATATACGTATACACGTATAGTTTACACATCCAGTAGAGGTAAAATCACCATAAAATCTCCTCCATTCAGTGAGAGCGAAATATCAATTTAATACAAAACCAAAAGAGCTGCCGATAGTTGGATGCTTTTATGATATTTGAACAAACATATTTACAAAGGACGCCATGTATCTCGAAGCAATATTTCAAGCTCTGTTTATGCAGACTGAGTTGCTGTCTTGCGAACTTTGACACATTTTCTATATTTTGTTCCGAATCAGTTCTGTTTAACAATCTTTCTGCAATAAGTTTTCTTGATTTCGTTTCCTTTTTCTCGTTCCGTTTTTTTGCACCAACCTTCGTCACGTGTCTTCCACGTCTTTTTTCTTATTTTCTCATTGTCCAGCGTCCTTGTTTTTAAAATATATCATAGAAGCAGTAAACGTTTAGTAGCACTTTCGGCTGTGTATTATATTCATATATATATATAAATGGCGGTGCCCCAGCATGGCCACAGCTCATAAGCTGAAACTAGAATCAATCATATATATATATATATATATATATATATATATATATATATATATATATATATATATAGTGAGAATTTACAAAGAAAAAAAGACGAAAACTGGTGTTGTAGACAACAAACAGATGTATTAGTGAGAAAGTGAGAAAGTCTTCTACGTTTCGAGCCTACGCTCTTCGACAGAGACGAACACAGAAATAAACAGGGAGAAAAAATAGAAAGAGGTTTAGTGGCTAGCGATCTAGTAGATATTTCTAAATCTCTAAAATATATTTCTAAATCTCTCAGAGAGATTTATGCAGTAGCAGCACGGTAAAGTGACAGTATGTTGTCAACTTAATGTGACAGTCCCATGAAAGGGAAGAATGCTACTGTTATTTAGCTCTCGGAAAACATAAGGACACAGGAGACACAGGGAATGTATCAAGTCCAACAGGAAACGGTGTTTCCTAGGGCTAAATAACAGTAGCATTCTTCCCTTTCATGGGGCTGTCACATTAAGTTGACAACATGCTATCACCACATCTTTCTATCTCAACTTTTGAAAATCAGTGTAAACTGTGAAACCGGTTTTAAATATAATAAAGAATTTTACCTATTCCCAGTGCATATTCAACTTCTATGTTTTCTATATATGAATATATATAGGTATATAATTACACACGAAAACACACTAACACACACACATGCACACACACACACATACGTTTGTTTACTGTTAAGCTATAAATAAACATCATTCAACATTAAACTGCAGGATTACTCAATACTTTTTAGTAGAGGGCTTAGTTACCAATTTTTATACCGGAGAAGTTGACAGTGACTCCGAAGTTTTAGTTTACTCGCCGTGAGATGATGAATTATCGAAGTGATTTGTAATTGAAAATTGAAACTGATAATAATAGCATTATTTTTTATTATTTGAAAGCAATTGGCTGACAAAGTCAATGAATTATTTTAAACACATGGGAACAATGAATCTATTTGAAATTACGATTCTTCTTAATGATGTTCATAATTGTAAAGTAAAATATTTTATGAATCCGGTTTAAAATAATGTGAAAAAATAATATAAGAAAACCTAAAAAATATTTAAGCATAAATCGTGTTAAAGTGAAACAGTCCAAAGTGAGTGTACATGGCGGGATGACTGTTGTCCTATGAGTATGAGAACAGTGTGTTGTCCGAAGCGTTTTCATCAGCGAACTAAAAAAGCTTACAGTATTTAGTTATCTCTACATAGTTTTTGATATATTTTTTTGTGAAGGATTAAGTTTATTAATAAACGTTCTGAGGTCGATTAAATTAACATCGTCTTGTTGATTCTCTCAACCACATTGCATGTAATGTTTAGTTAAAAGAGAAGTAATATGAATTTCATTTGTCCCCAAATAATATGCTTCTGAAGATATTCAGATGGATCGAAATATTCTTGTAAGAGAGTCGGCTTCTCTGCATCATGGAAGGATGCCGTTTAACCAATGACATTTGCCGGAATTATATGTAGCTTAAAGAAGTTCCATCTACGTTACAAGTTTTTTTAATCTCTAAAGCTCAAATACTGATTAAGGGCTTGATAGATGAAGAGAAAAAATTAGCAAAACAAAACCAGTAGTAATGAATATATGTTGAAGGATAGGACATCTTATACTTCATTCCATTAAACTTAAATTTACGTCACCAACGAATAAATGAAATAAAGTTGACTTCTGACAAAATCCTTTTCTCCTTTGCAAACAACAACCAATGAAAGAAAAGTTAAATACTCTACAATTTCTAGTTTATTCCTTCTTTCTAATCATAAGGTGAACACCGAAAGGTATTCAGCAGAACCTTTACGATTCCATATAGGTTTCAGATTAATATTATTTATATATCATCATTTTCAATTCTTAAACACCAAATATATATATATATATATTATATATATATATATATATATATATATATAATATATAAGAGAATTGAAAAAACACGCCGGAAAATACTGCTCTACTTGTACTTAGGATGTTTCTTTGTGTGAAGACTAAATGACCCCAAGTTCATTTGCATTGCTTAAATACTTTGCTATCACATCGTCTCTCAGTGGAATATATAATTGTAGCAGAGCTGTCAGAATGAAGTACCAAGTCTGAGTACGGGTTGTGAGGTTTGAGAAAGAGGAAAAAAGGGGGGAAAATGGGCGTTGGGTGCAACATATACGTTTTGACGTTGGCGGTGAGCAGATTGCTAGTTTAGAAGAGAAAACAATGTCTTATTAGTAGTAGAAATACGCATCCATCACTTATTGCCTTATTTCCCATGGATTAAGGGCTATGTTACTGCCTAGAAATGGAGGGCCTGTGAAAGTTGAAAAAGGGGCAAACTAATTAACGTGTTTAATAGAATTCAGATAGTTTCTGGCCATTTGTGCTTGTTCAGCACCATTGCGAAGAAAGAAAAGAACACAATGTGTTCTCGTTAATAGAGTTTGGAGTCAAAAAATGGTACTAATATCTTGGAGGACCAAGAAGGCGGTGAGATGGCAGAACCGTTAGCACGCCGGGCGAAATGCGTAGCGTATTTCGTCTGCCGTTACGTTCTGAGTTCAAATTCCGCCGAGGTCGACTTTGCCTTTCATCCTTTCGGGGTCGATAAATTATGTACCAGTTACGCACTGGGGTCGATATAATCGACTTAATCCGCTTGTTTGTCCTTGTTTGTCCCCTCTGTGTTTAGCCCCTTGTGGATAGTAAAGAAATAGGTATTTCGTCTGCCGCTACGTTCTGAGTTCAAATTCCGGCGAGGTCGACTTTGCCTTTCATCCTTTCGGGGTCGATAAATTAAGTACCAGTTACGAGCTGGGGTCGATATAATCGACTTAATCCGTCTGTCTGTCCTTGTTTGTCCTCTCTGTGTTTAGCCCCTTGTGGGTAGTAAAGAAATAAGTATTTCGTCCGTCTTTACGTTCTGAGTTCAAATTCCGCCGAGGTCAACTTTGTCTTTCATCCTTTCGGGTCGATGAAATATGTACCAGTTGAGTGCTGGGGGGCAATATAATCGACTAGCCCTCCTCCCCCGAGCTTGCTGGCCTTGTGCTAAAATTTGAAATCAATATTTTGGAGGGTCACGTGTTTGTCAGTTTGGGAACTGCTGACTAATTGGTCGTAGTGTATAAGGTTTTGCTATTCAGTCGGGTTGGTTTTTACTGTAATATTGAGTGTGAATCGATTCTATGTATCTGCCTGTTCTAAAGAACAGTGCATAACAGTTGAGCAACATTGTGATTCCTCAACTGAACAGGGTTGAATTATTTTGTTGTTCTGAAAAGAGAAAATATCTTGTCATAGTGATGCACGTTTCAAAATGTCGTCGATGTATGGCCGACGACAGAGACTATTAGTGATTGAGAAGTGTGTCATTTATTATTGGGGTCTTTAGCTATTCGTTGTTCATTTGTCAGGTGACGGTGGTAGTGAAGGGCAAAATGTTTTGCTTCTTATTGGGAGTGATGATTACATCTTGCAGAAAATACGTGAAATTCAATAGTAGTGTCATTAATCATATTAAGAAGATTATGTGACTTGGTGATGAAAGAACGATGATTAAGGAGAAGTTGATGTGTTCAAGGACGTTGAGAAGAAGTTGCAAATTATCAGAATATACAAAGTCCAAATGATTAAATAGGAGGACGGAACTGTATTGTTTTTCAGTAAAATGAAACGTGAAATTCTATAATTTCGACTTGTTGCTATCTGTACGGCGCTGATGGAAAAACAAAAGCACATACGTCATACAAAACGACAACAACATGAACATGCACAACGAACATTTGTGAAATAGAATTATTCGGAAAATTAGAATTTTTGTCAACGTAAAATTGATCTCTATTTTGAGAAAGAGAAATAGAAATAATTAACGTTTTACGTTTTTCAAATAATTAGCTGTTAAGAGGAAGTGGTTTGGCCCCATTTGGGCAGAGGTACGTTCCACAGTTTTCTGGAAAGGTGCATCTTATGTTACGAAACTCTGCAGAAAAGGTTACAAATATTGATGAATTCGATCATATTTCAAGCAGATTTTTAAAGTTTCACAGGTGAGAGCTTATTTATATAATAAAACAAAATACATTTTAGGGGGATTGCAATGTGTTTGTACGAAGTACTCATAATAGTAACATTATTATTTTAATCTATAAAGTCATCATCACAATCATATTGTTAAGCACAATGTGGTTATAAGCAAACTATGTTAGTTTCTCAGAGTAATCATGTCTTTTAATTTAGAAAGGTATGCTCCACAAAACACTCCTTAGTTTCCCTGAAGATAATCTTATTTTTTTATGCCTACTTAATAGACAATTCCTATTTGAAAACCACTTCCTTTCTACTATCCAGCAGGTAATTTATTGGTGGACAGAATCGGTAAGCCCGCTTTGAGCAACGGTTTAATATTGCTTTAGTAATCTGGGCAAAACCAAAATACCTCGTTCATTTTAGCTCCAGAACTTTCTGCCTGAATTATATAATTAAACTAACGTTCCCGTACTATCATGTAAGCAATAAAATGTAGAAAACGCAGAACATCGCAGGGTGGTGAAAAATACTATGTATTTGCTTCCAAATCCCTTAGCGCAGGCTTTGATATTATTTTCATCATAAATACCCGTATAATACTGTACATTTACTCGAAATTTCTATTTAAAACAATACATCATTTACAGCACAATTTGTAAGTCTTCAAACTTTCACTGACGGCTTACCGACGCTATTTGAAGGGGAATTTGTTTGGAATCTCAAGACCGGTGCTGTTCGTCACAGCTTAGAGAGAAAAGATGCAACACTTTTGATGCCTGGTTTCATATATTTCAAAGTCTATGAACAGGTAATTGTCAGCTTATTTAATACACAAAGGTTGAAAAGCTTGGCTTGGGCGATACAATTAGAGAGGAGCAAATCTTTATCAAATACTTAATTCTTTAATTTCAAGCAATATTTATCAAATACTTGTTTCATTTTTATTTCATTTTCTCAGAAGACACCAGAGGTCAACACAAGAGGTCACCACTCTCAGTTTGGGTCCATCTTTTTGGGTTCATCAACGAAATTATACATTTACCGATCATCTTTTATCCTTCAAAACTTCCCAATATTTTAAAACGGTAAACGATTTTAAAATACAACATAATCTCAATTTGTAATACTTAAAACAACTAATTGAAAAACAAATAAAAGCAATAATTTTCCAATCGAAGAAATAACCATAATATAACAATGGTTTATACATAGGATGTGAATAAGCATCAATTCCAGCTAAAAAAGAAAGAAAGAATGCAATTAGATAAATAAACTTAAAAATACTAACAACTGAAATATCTCGATGAACCTTGAGGTTTTACGTTACCAATAACACGAATATTGCAACAAATAATTTTAGTAATTAAAATAAGAATTATTAAAGTTGATGCAAAAATAATTCCTGCATTTGACCTTAATCCTAATTCTTGTCACTCGTATAATACCAGTTAATATATTGCAAGGATGGATTTGTGTTGGTTTAATAGATTTATGCCATTATTTACCTGATGGAAGCTGGTTTCAGCACCAGTAAACCATTGGTTCACTGGAATTATAACAAGCCATCGGTTTTTATCTGATTCATTAGACCGGGTAATTCTAGCTGACGAGACACATGCTGAGACACCGGTTTCCCAGGATCCCTTGCACTAATGAAACGAGTGCCTTATGAACACATATACCCGATAAAGGAGGAGTTGTTCTCATCTGACGAACGCAACATCGTATTAGCGTATTTACGTTCGAATCTGCCGAAACGCGTTAAGAATAAATATGCTACGTTACAATATTAAAGGTTATAAATTTTATTTACGTAATACTGAAGTTTTGCTTCTTTTTACTACCACCATGTTGGATGGAGAGCTTTCTATCCACGATGACGGCAACCCTGGCATGAGTTTGCTGCCAGACCAGTCCCGTATCTTCTTTCACAATCAGCAACCAGCCTCACCCGCTACGCCTTCCTTCGAGCTTTTACTGGAGAGAAGCTATCACTGATCGCTTCACGACATGTGTAGCATTTGGCCGTACATCTGTCATCACAGGACGTCTTCATTCGTAATGTAATTGTAGGTTTAAATAAAATTTAAATTATGATATAAAGTTATATTATTTCAGTAATTTTAATAACTGAAAAACTAAAGGTTATTAATGCCGATTAGGCATGTAGGTATTTAATTATTAGTTTCTCAGTACATGTAAAACTTAACGACATTAAGTTCTAGTTTTGAGGGCGTATTTTCTATACATTCAGCGCTTGTAAACTTTATTTTGGGGTGGACAATTAGAATGGAAAAGGGGAATTTAATAAGTGATACACTTTTATAATTAGTTGAAGCTATGAAAAGAGAAGAAGGTATTTTAAGAGCAAATCTAATAAGTAAAAAGAGATAACTGTAATGAAAGGAATAAAACAAAAGAGACAATAATTTTATGATAAATGAAAGATAACAATTCTTTATAATTCAGTTGCGAGGTCAGATATTTGGAGAGAGGGGTAAGGCGATCAAACTGACATCAGTGTAGGAATGGAATTTTATCCACCGGATGGTACCCAAATGTGAACGGGGTGGGAGTGGGGGTGAATCGAGAACGTAGAGAGGCACATTGGTTCGATGCTCTAACGATTCTGCCAATCTACTTAAAGCGTTCCACATTTATAACTTCATCGAATGATCAAGCGTAGATCAAAATAGGTCTGTTTGAGCAACGCCAACAGCAACGTAGATCTACCAATATGATAGGAGGGGCCTGTAAAGTTTAATAAGTGACTTCTAATATAGAAACAAAACTGATCTAAGAGAAATAGCTCAGAGTGTGGCCAGTGGCATCTATATGTACAACACAAATACAGGTAAATACAGGTATATCAAATACCGTATAGCATAAATTCTTAAGTTATTAAAAAGCATCCTTGTCTCTGGAGGATATCGCATAATTACCAATTGACAATTGAGACCATCTCCACACGAGAGGAATGAAAATTTCCAAAATTGACCTGCCATGATAGAAAAAGACAGGTGTGAGGAGATGCGAGAACAGTGATGAATATGTACTTCTACTCTAATAAGCGTCATCAGCACGGCAATGGTCCTACCTTATCTCCAGTAACCAAGAGAGTAGGTGTATACAAAAGAGTATGTTCCAGGAAACTTGCATAAGTTAAACAATAATGCGGAAGAAATAATTTCGAGTGTCCCCAGTAACATGTGAATGTACGACATAGACAGACATAGGTGTGTCAAATAATATCTTGAATTATTAACATTATGTTAGCATGTAGAGGATGTGTGACAATGACGATTTGGGGAATCGAGACGGTCTCCACATGAGAAGGGGAAACAATCACAAGAATCAAGGAATTCTCCAAAGTCCAAATGCCATTAAGGCAAAGGTAAATACATACATACATACATACATACACACAATACATACATACATACATACATACATACATACATACATACATACATACGTACATACATACGTACATACATACGTACATACGTACATACATACGTACATACATACGTACATACGTACATACGTACACACACATACACGTGGTGGATTTGTGTTTGCTTAAAGCCATCACATATTAAAAACCTAGAAAAATTTGAACACAGTCTTTCACATACACACACACACACACACACACACACACACACACACACACACACACATTTATGTGTCTGAGACAATGTGGCATAATTGAGTTTAACGTCCCCATACCGAACAGTATTCATAATAAACATAATTGCAGCACAAATATAATTTTAAACAATAATAATTCCAATATTATCCGGATATTATTCATAACAAAAACAGTTCCACAATTAAATAACTATAATAGATAGTAAATACAATTCTAGCACTAAATAAATAAAATTTATAAGAAATATATTTTTAGCGTCAAAAGAGAACAACGATGTAAAATATAAAAAATAATGTAACATCATTGTTGGTAGTATATGAAGAAAAATATCAACAGCCACATAATTATTTGTAACTAGTGAAGTAAATAAAAAACTAACGAGGAGACAAAAGGCGAAGCAACTGATCATTGTTATAGCTTAAACAATTAAAAAACACAAAACATCAGAATTTTTTGTTTTCGAAATAAATGTAGATATTGTAGCTGTAAAACTAAGAATATTATTCTACTCTCATGGTTAATTTTAAATAATTAATTATGGTTTTAACACGCTGACGGTTGTGGGTGGAATCATTAGAATGTGGTGTCTTGTGAGAGATCCTTATGCTCTGCTTTCAGATTCTTCGATTATTGATTTTTGTATTTCATCCTTTGTCATCGATAAGATAAATAAATGTCCAGTGCAGGATGTTGATATATTTCACATTCCTCCAAGCCAATCTTGGCCACTATAATTCACTCCATACCGAAAACATTTTTCTTTTCGTCTAGGTTTGCATCAAAAACCTACACAGGTTATTAAAAAGGTGAATCGAGCCAACAACGGACCCCAAGGCATCATATAAATAACAGCAAAATGTTCCTCAAAGCATACCTTGTCATCTTAAATAAAGGAAATATTAGATAAGGAATTCTTAAATAGATCTAATAAATCAGAGTGTTCCCAACTGGAAAGCTTTTGCTTAGAGGCCAGCTAGATGTCTTGGTTGACCAAGGGCTAAACAAAAACACCAGTAATTTTAGGCGAATCAATATGGTTTAAAATGCCGTTTATGTTAGCTTTGAAAAACAATCGATGAACAATTTTTTTATATAACGAATCATTTTAAAGGTTTAAATATATATATATATATATTATATATATATATATATATATATATATATATATATATTATATATATATATATATATATATGTGTGTGTGTGTGTGTGTGTGTGTGTATGTGTGTGTGTGTGCGTGTGTTATAGTCATCAAGTAAATACGATTCCAAATTTGTTATGTCTTATGGGTTAAAAATGCGGTGAAGTGTAGCAGATTTATGTTTTCAGAGCAGTTAATTTTCAGACTGAAATGGGAAAAAGAAATCATGAAATAACCCTGAATGTTTTTCTTGTTGTTCGTGAGGAACAACGAGAAAAGCAATCGATACATAGTGTAGAATATAATAACATTTATTAGGTTGATGTCTTCTGTGATTAGGTTAACTTTTACGAATGTTCGATCAATCTGTCAGTCCAGCTTGAATGCGAGGTGGGACCGACTCTGTTTCATTCTTCACACAGATTAGGCGAAACACAACCAAAATGCTGTAATTCACAAACTGAAAAAGACATTTTTGTTGAACGAAGGCTATTTTAATTGACTTGATAGAAAAATTAATTGTTTAACTTAAATTTTAGACCGAGTTTTCCGTATGAGTTTTCTCGATGTATATAACGCTGGAGTGTTATATATTGACTTCAAATTTTGGCACAATGCCAGCAGTTATGAGGTAGGGGGTTAACCGGTTACATCGACTCCAGCGTTCAACTGATTCTTAATTCATCGATCCCGAAAGGACGAAACGCAAAGTCGACCTCGGTGGAATTTGAACTCAGACCATATTGGCGAACGAAATATTAATTTCTTTATTGCCCACAAGGGGCCAAACACATAAATGGGCAAAACACGGTTCTTTGCACGCACAACACTCGTGCAACATGCTTCCATCTCTTCTTGAACATACTCTTCGACAGACACCTCTTCTCCAGCAACACCTTCCTTTTCAAATGAAAAGTGAAAAATGATCCAATTTTCTTGATCTAATGTCATTTAGGAAGCGTCCTTGCTTCCAGCTAGACATTAGGCCACGAATATTTACACAACCAATGTGAATAGACATTACTTACATATTTAATCCGGGGTGTCCTGTGGAGAGGGGATCTCCACCTTTTCTTGACACAGGGTCGGCAAGTCTTGAAAAATGGATTGATTAAAATCCAATCTCATCATCAACACCGACTTTCTATACGTATTAATATATTATGAGTCTTTTCATTCATTTCGTAGAACTCGTAGTTCTTATATATATAGAAGAAAGTTCTGCAATCCTCGTGGCTGATTTTTTCGCTTTTATTTCTCTCATTAATTCTTCATTTTTGTTGTATAACGCGACTATCCCTCTGTCTTCTGCTTCCTTCCTAACTATTTTTGGTTTGTCGCTTTTAATTCAGAACAAGATGGCAAGCCAGCAGAATCGTTAGCATGCCGGTCGATAAATTAAGTACCAGTTACGCCCTGGGGTCGATGTAATCAACTTAACCCCTTTGTCTGTCCCCTCTATGTTTAGCCCCTTGTGGGCAATAAAGAAATAAGAATCGTTAGCACGTCTGCCGAGGTCAACTTTCCTTTCATCCTTTCGGGGTCGATTAAATAAGTACCAGTTACGCACTGGGGTCAATATAATCGACTTAATCTGTTTGTCTGTCCTTGTTTGTCCCCTCTGTGTGTAGCCCCTTGTGGGCAGTAAAGAAATAGGTATTTCGTCTGCCGTTATGTTCTGAGTTCAAATTCCGGAGAGATCGACTTTGCCCTTCATCTTTTCAGGGTTGATTGAATAAGTAACAGTTACGCATTGCGATCGATGTAATCGACTGAATCCCTTTATCTGTCCTTGTTTGCCCCCTCTATGTTTAGTCCCCTGTGAGCAATAAAGAAATAGATATTTTAATTCAGAACATAAAGAGACGTGGCTAAATACTGTGTGTGAATTTCTTGATATTTGAGAAAGCTCTTCTCTTCCACAATCCTTATAGAGTGAGAGCTAAAAATAATAATGATGATGATAATAATAATAATAATAATAAATAATAATAATAATAATAATCATAATAATAATAATAACCCTTTCTACTGGAAGCACAAGTCTTCAAATTCAAGGAAAGAGATAAAATCGGTTATATCAACCCAAGTACCTATTTAATCGACCCCGAAGGATGAAAGGCAAAGTCGACCTCGGCGGAATTTGAACTCAGAACGTAAAGACAGACGAATTGCTGCTAAGCATTTCGCTCAGTGTACTGACGATTCTGCCAGCTCACCTCCTTAATAACAACAACAACAATGATAATAATAATAATAATAATAATAATAATAATAATATAATAATAATAATAATAATAATAATAATAACAATAACAATAATAATAATAATAAAAAAAAAAAAAAATAATAATAGTAATAATAATAATAACAGTTTCCATCATATAAACAAAAGATAATTAGGAAGGGATGTCACATTGGTCTCCATTGTTAGTTTCTATTTTAATGTCCAAGCTTCCGTGTTTAATTAAGAAGGTAATTATCTTGTGAAAATTTCTCTCATTATATATATAATGAATAAAGGTGGCGATTAGGTAGAATCATAACAACGTCGGAAAATATTCTTTGTGATATTTCTTTACTTTCTACGTTCAAATTCTGCTCCGACTTGCCCTCCACCCTCTAAATTGGTGGTCTTGTACTGAAATGAGGAAGAATTATACATGTGTGTATATATATATATATTATATATATATATATAATATATATATATATATATATATATATATATGTATATATAATTTCGGAATGTAAGTTTAAATAACCGACTTAATCCCTTTCCCTAAATTTGCTTCCAGTAGAAAGGATTATTATTATTATTATTATTATTATTATTATTATTATTATTATTATTATTATGATCATTGTTATTATTATTATTATTATTATCATTATTATTATTATTATTATTATTATTTTATTATTATTATTATTATTATTATTATTGTTATTGTTATTATTATTAT
>NC_043007.1:7441890-7444390 GCF_006345805.1 Octopus sinensis | reverse complement strand
CACACAAGTTTAACCCGAGGAATGATTTACGATGTTGGACTCTTTAGCGTTTATGAATTATTAAAAATAAATATGTTTGGCTTTTGGGTTAATTGATGTGAAGAACTTTTAAATTAATAAAAAAATTAATGAAAAATGGATATATAATGTCAATTAAGCGGAGTAAATTGTATAAAACGGAAGCACAGTTAAATATATTTTGTTCATAAGAAACAGTTGAGTATCTTCACCAAAAATATAATTTTTGAATTTGCAAGGATATCTAAAGTAATAAAAGAGGTTTTAGGAGAGAAGGAAGGAGATACAGAAAAGTTATTCAGTATAGAATACATAGGTATGTATAAAACATGGGTATATAAGATGGAGATACATATGGTGTGTTAAAAATATCCATTGAATTTCAAATAATGAAAGGGCATATGAAACGAGGATCCCTACAGTAGCTTTAGATAGGATTAAAGACTCCGCCGGTTACGACGACGAGGGTCCCAGCTGATACGATCAACGGAACAGCTTGCTCGTGAAATTAACGTGCAAATGGCTGAGCATTCCACAGACACGTGTACCCTTAACGTAGTTCTCGGGGATAATCAGCGTGACACAGAGAGTGACAAGGCTGACCCTTTGAAATACAAGTACAACTCATGTTTGCCAGCTGAGTGGACTGGAGCAACGTGAAATAAAGTGTCTTGCTCAAGGACACAACGCGTCGCCGGAAATCGAACTCACAACCTTAAGATCATGAGCCGAATGCCCTAACCACTAAGCCACGCGCCCTCACTTAGATAGGATAGAGTTAGGGAGTCGTACGTCAGTGGACCAGATGTTGGAGTTTATTAATCTGAAGTAACAAACGAGTTTGTTTTTGAGATGGAAGAACACTCAATATGGAATATAATTTATAGGTAAGTACAAAATATAGAGAGATAAGTGCTGAGATGTAAAAAATATCTATTAAAATTTCATATACTGTAAAGGAAATGCTTACCTTTCAATGAGACAGAGACAACTGTAGTAGCTGTAGGAAGGGTACACTTATCACTGTGCATTATGGCTGGACGGGAGATTCAGGCCAGCTGTGTGTATGTATGTAGTTTTGAGTGTGTATATGCAAGCATGTATATGTGTGTACATTTGTTACAGTTCTCGATCTGAGATGAAATCCTGTCTAGATTAACTTTGCCCTTCTTTCTTTCAAGGTTAACCAATTCCATCCCATTCTGGGGCAGGGTTTTGATGGAATTCTTTATATTTGACTGGATGGCTATTGTGGCTCCACGTTTTGACAGAAACACTCGGGGCCAAGTGGAGAGAAGAGATTTGTTAACAAGGGCAACGACCGGTTTTCACAATGAAAAAAGAGAACTTACTTGGGTATGTACCAAGTTTATATCCATCGTTTTACCATACATATAAGGTAAGTTTTCAGAATCCCCAGCCACTTTGATTATAATTCGATGAGTAGGTAATTCACTTAATAGAATAATCTGTATAATTATACTCGAAATTGACGATTGATTGGTTCATTATAGTTTGCACTAATGAAAATAAGTAGGTATGGGTGTGTGGTCAAGAAGTTCGTTTCATGACCACGGGATTTCGAATTCAGACCCACTGCCCAGCACAGTCTACTAAAGCTCCAAGCAGACCAATGTCCTGGCAGGGAATTTTGTAGATAGGTGTGTGGAAGTATGTAGTCTACACGCTCATATTTGTGTGTGTGTGAGTGTGTGTATGTATGTGTGTATTAGTATGTAGTCTACACGCAAGGAGGTGTGTGTTTGTGTTTATGTGTATGTTCAGCTTTGGGTTTGTCCCCATATCGCCTGACAACCAGTGTTGGTTGGTTTACGTTCAGTAAGCTAGCGATTCTGCAAAACCGCCCGATAGAATAGATACCAGACATAATCAAAAATAATTACTGGGAACGATTTGATCGACTGAACCATTCAAGGTAGTACCCCAGCATGGCCACAGTCTAATGACTGAAATAAGCAATTGAATAAAAGATTACTGAGGGTGAAATTTGTTTACTTTTTCTAATTTGATTGATCCTTAATCTGAAATATATTTTCCCATTCGTAAATATTAATCAGAACCAGGTAAGAATCTGAAAGCCCCATTTTCCACATTCTACGAAACGTATAAGACTTGTACTCCATGATGGAAGGGATTCTAAAATATCTAAGAATATAAAAATGTTGTGGAGAATTAAAGAGTCTTTAGTGTTCTTCCTCTGCCTATGCAATATTCCTGCAATAGAGAATGGTTTCTGATTAAGATATAAGGTCTGCAATGTTAAGGGGCAATGTTAAGTGTTCGTCGATACCACCAACCTCAATACTTGGCTGGCACTTTATTTTATCAACCCCGAAAGGATAAAAGAGAAAGGTGACTACGTCGGAAATTGAACGCAGAACGTAAAGAGCCGGAACAAATACTGCATAGAGTTTTTGCCCGATTTTCCAACACATTTTCCAACTCGCCATCTTTATCATTT
>NC_043007.1:7426890-7431890 GCF_006345805.1 Octopus sinensis | reverse complement strand
CAGCATGGCCGTTTTCTAGGTACTGAAATATTAAACAAAAGCAAAAGATAAAAGATATATATTTACTTAAAAAGGAGTGGCCGTGTGGTAAGTAGCTTGCTTACCAACCACATGTTTCAGGGTTCCTTCCCACTGCGTGCACCTTGGGCAAATGTCTTCTACTATAGCCTCGGGCTGACCAAAGCCTTGTGAGTGGATTTGGTAGACGGAAACTGAAAGAAGCCCGTCGTATATATGTATATATATATATGTATGTGTGTGTCTGTGTTTGGTCCCCCAACATCGCTTGACAACCGATGATGGTGTGTTTACGTCCCCGTAATTTAGCAGACCGATAAAATAAGTACTAGGCTTCCAAAGAATAAGTCCTGGGGTCGATTTGCTCGACTAAAGGCGGGAATCCAACATGGCCGCACTCAAATGACTGAAACAAGTAAAAGAGTAAAGAGTATGTCTCTCGTGAAGTATTGCTGCCCACTATGGTCCCCACACAAAAAGCAAAACGCGAGAACTGAAACACCCCAGGTATCGATTACGATAAATCAATAATTGGTGAGATAAGCTTTGACAAAAACTCATATTTTGTTCTCTCCATCACAAGGGGCGCAATATCCTTTGTATAATGTGGAAAATATGTCTATAACGTACTACTCAAAAGATGCTTAGCGGTATTTCGTCTGTCTTTACGTTCCGAGTGCAAATTCCTCCGAGGTCGACTTTGCCTTTCATCCTTTTGGGGTCGATAAATTAAATACCAGTTGCGTACTGGGGTCGACCTAATTGATTGGTCCCTCCCCCAAAATTTCGGGCCTTGTGCTTTGAGTAGAAAAGAATATTAAAAGAAGTAAGGCGGCGAGCTGGCAGAATTGTTAGCACGCCGGGCGAAATGCGTAGCCGCATTTCGTCTGCCGTTACGCTCTGAGTTCAAATTCTGCCGAGGTCGACTTTGCAATCATCCTTTCGGGTCGATAAATTAAGTACCACTTTCTACTGGGGTCGATGTAATCGACTTAATCCGTTCGTCTGTCCTTGTTTGTCCTTTTTGTTGTATATGTTTCTTGACGTCCTGTGCCCACATATGCAATATATATATATATATATGAGTGTGTGTGTGTACCTGTGCATTTGTATATGTGGGATCGTGAGTATGTGTGGTTGTATTCATAAATTTCATCAGTAAAATGGCTATCTTTTTATCCCCTTCTGCCTCGCACATCCCACACCCTACCACATACACTTCAATTTTCCAGCGTAGCCTAATGACCCCACCACACACACACTGTCTGTCTCACACAATACAAAATTCTATTTCACTAACTACTACGCATACAAAATGGCCTTAATTAACCTTTAAGCAAAAAATATTTGTGCAAAATATATTTCTGTTCTGCCACTCCTTAAAATATCAGAATAATGTTTTTTCCTCTGTCTTTCGATTTTTGTTATTTATTTTTCTCATTTCTATTTGAGACACTTTACCGTAAACACGGAAATACTGACCTGAAAAAAAAAAAGAAGAGAAAACAAAACAAAAGAGAAGCAGAAAAATGACAACGAAAGAACGAAAAAACAAAAAAAAAGAAAATCCAATAAAATTTACTAGAAATTTTTGAACAAAGAGTGAATAACGACTGCGTAAATATTTACCCTATGTTAAGAAAAGAAGAAGCAAAAACCGAAACTGCTGCTGTCCAACACACTTTTCTCATAGAAAACACTTCACAAGCTCCCGCCTGTAAAAAAACACAAAATCAGTAAAAAAGATATAAAAGTGGAAATGAATCCACTAATAAATGTTTTCAGTCGACATCAGACGCACTTGGAAATCCTAGTGACAACGTATGAATACCACAGAGACTCCTCAATCCTTGTCTACTCCGATTATTTCCAGCGAAGAGGGAATCACGTATCATCGTAAAATACGAAACCTTCCAGTTCCCACAATAATTATTTACTTCAAAAACGAATGGACTCTATCGTTAAGAGTACGAAAGCACATCCCAATTACTGCTACTTACCCGCACGCACACACACACACACACACACACACACACACACACACACACACAGAGTTTTACTTGTTCAGCCATTGGCCTGCAGCCTTTGAATCACCATCCGGAAAGGTTTCGTCGGTCAAATCGATCACAGCAATTATTCTAAGCTCTGTCCGACTCTATTTGCCGAACGACTAAGTTACGGGGAGATAAATAACTCTACACTGGTCCTCAACTGAAGGGAGGATGACACAGACACAAAGACGCGCACGCACACACACACACACACACGCGCACATACATACACACACGTACAAGCATGCACATATACACACGTACGTATGTTTGTGCTTGCATGTGAATGTGTGTATGTATATGTGTATAACTCGGGACCTCTGTATGTCTTGTGAGACTAAGTACATTTCCTCTTGGACACTCCCATTACAACATGGGATATGGTTCTTGCATTTTGTTGAAACGCATGTCTTGGGTACGCAGAGGGTCCCAGGAAGTTTGTGCCAGAAGTGATTGTCAAAATTTCAATCGGAAGATTTTTCCATTAAAGATGCACATCGCTCTGGCACACCTAAAATAACAGCGGCAAAATGAACGACTGAATCGGCACCAATCCCCGTAATTGCTGTGATTGTAGACATTCTCCAAATATCTAAATAGATTGTCGAAAACCCATGAACTTGGTGACGTCAGCAGGTTCGATGTTCGGGTCCTCGATCAACGGATTTCTATCAGCGATTCCTTGCTGAAGCGTGATAAAAACCATTCTTATTTTTCAAAAAAATGGTTACCAAGGATGAAACATAGATTGTGTGTAACAATGTGAAGTGCAAACGGTCATTAGGATAGCGTAGCAAACCACCACAAACAATCTCCAAAGCAGAACTTCACCTAAAGAAGGTTATGCTTACAATTTAATGGGACTGGCAGACAGAAATAGATAGACATATATATATATTCAGCTATAGCAGAAACATTATTTTCACGTTTCTTTAAATTACTTTTATAGTGTCAATGGATCATTCCAAATTATCTTAAATTATCTTTATTTACTTGAAGAAAATCTAACGTCGATTTTTCTAATCTATATTCGCTCATGTACGAAAAAATGCTTTTTGTGGAAATAAAATCAAAAATTATGTCAAAGCAGTGAACGTATTATTTATTATTTATGTAATGTATTTTTCATTTATAACTTTCATACTTTTTGAAATTTTAATCAGTTCATCGTAATTATATCGATCTATTTATTAAGTAAAATGATCCTTAAAATCAATACACTTTCTCACTTACTCGGATAAGTTGCTGCTTAGATCAATTGCCATTTATATCAAATTTTCATTGAACATTCAATCATTATCGTTTTCTTGTCTCTTTATGATTAAAATCTTTTGATGTTACCAGGAAAATAATGGAATCATGGCTTCATCCTGATGAAATTCCTCAAATTTAATTCATCACGAATTATATTTATTTATATCGTCTGCAATTCATTGTGGAATTAATTTAATTGCTCTTTTGTGTCGTATGATTAATTGCTCTTTGATGTCTACAGTAAAAGGCAGGTTTTATTCATATTTATTTTTTAATATTATCCTGGCGCTTAATATTTGATTTAAAATAGAATAATATTTTTCCTCAATATTGCGGGGCGTGGAAAGGAGTTAGAGATAATTTCACCAGATGTTTCAAGTCAGATCACTGTTCTGAAAGAAATCGACTCCCAACACTCTCATTGAATTCAGACATTTATCGTCTTAATAAATATACACTTCGATCTTTCTAGTAGGTTTATCGAACATAACAAAAAGTGCGTTGATCGGTAACGGTCTGTGCAACCACGAAGCACAAGGAAAGTCTTTAAGAATTAATGCCATGGGGGACTATTGGGGATGCGAAGAGAGACGAAACTGTGCTGCATACAACGTGTCCGAGTGTTACTAACTGGTGGAATTGTCGTTCAGGTGTTATCGTAAAATTCATTCTGTAAATCGTTTTCTTTAAACGATAGGGTAGACAACTTTCCTCTGTTAGATGTGGAGAGTAAGAGAGGCTGTGTAGTGTTTGCAGTGGAAAAGACTGAAAATGGGAACATTCCACGCCAGCCAAGAGCTCCTCCAAGTAAATCTTTACTATTTCTACTGGGAATGGACGGTGGCAGTGGAATGGTTGTTGTCGCCTTCAATGATTGTCAAAAGGTAGGTGAAAACGCTAAGAGAAAACAACTGCTCAGAGAAGATACTTTCCTTGTTAGTCAGTGTCGTCTTGGATCTGCGGTTCTCCCAGATTAGCCTACATTGGAGATTGTCCTGGATCAAGAGGAATGTATCCAGGAATTTCTATACAATGGATAGCTTTTCATTTTATTTTCGTCCTCAGCCAGTTTTACGTGATTTCCCCACATTATCTGTTACTCACTATTTCTAGTGGTCCTTTCAAGCTGTTTTGGGACCAATCAACACTGGGAAGGTTGAAGTCGCCCATCATTAATATGTTGTCAGCATGACACCGATGGATGAAACACTTAATACTGTTGAGGTATTCCTTGAAGCGTAGAAAAGGAGTTAAGGGTGGTCTATAGAGCCCAACTACTGGGAAAGAAAAGGATCAGGAATGTAGCCTGCATCAAGTGAGTTTCTCCAGAGCTCAGTTAGAAGGGGTGCAATTTGATGTCTTATCGGGACCTACTACCGAATTGTGCTTGATCTTATCTATTTCTCTTCGGATATCAGGAGCACCAAAAGTTATGTCAGATATGGTTAGCTGAGGGTTTACATCACTGATACTAGCCAGATCAACCGCATTAGCGTTACTGAAGACAGAGCAGTATTGTCTCTGCAGTATCCCGCACATGGATTTTGCATCATCATGTAGAGTTTTGTTCTGATCAACCGGAGGACCAACAGTGGAAACAGCATCTTTATGTTTTTTTTTGTAAATGAAAAGAACATTTTGGGATTGAGCTTTATTTTCTCAATGGCCCAAACTCTC